>NC_132900.1:9469323-9749323 GCF_030463535.1 Salminus brasiliensis
ATTGAGTTGACAGCTTCTTTAATAATTCAACTCCTTGCTACTTTCTAGCTTCACATACATTTAATCTATTAACCCACAATATTAATAATGTATCTGCTGTCAAATTTTTGTTTTATGAACCAGTCTGAAACCAAGTCTGATCTCAAATACCCCGAAAGCCCAGAAGCCGAAGACAATGATAATGAAGTCGACGGTGTCGGCCAGGAACATAAGGACGTAGACGTCAGTCACAGCGCTATAGTCAGGGTGGATCAGGTTGTAGAAGAACTGACGGATTGGCAAGTAGATTTCCATTATTCTGGCAAAAGCACAAGGAATAATAGAAAAATGCCAGTTATAATAAAATCAAAGAAAGACACAGCAGGACTAAAATGACAAAATATTAAAAATCAATTTGCCTTAGAGTAACAGGAAAAAACAAAAATAGTGGCCTGTAAGCTTTGTTTATTTATCTCCACTTACTTCTTGAGGAGGAAGACCTTGGCTTTGATGAGCTGCTCTCGGACCTTCTCAATGATGAGCTCTTTGCGAGTCTTTGGCTGCACATCAGCCTCACTGCTCTCTCTGCGAACACTGTTCCTTGTGCTCGTGCTGCCTGAGGGAAGCAATGAAGATGCAACTGTAACTGTTTAACTTTAACATACAAGGGTTTTTTTTTATCTGTTCACAATTTAAACACTGAATTTGCTTATTCATAACTCATATTTCATTTCATTTTCATTCAGTTCTAATGCGCAATTTCAGAACTTATAGTAGTTTTTCTGTCAAGTATCTGCAAGCTGAATTAGAATTAGAAAAGTCTGAGTGAACAAGCCTAAACCCTAAAAATATTAGAAAAACTGTTTAAACCATGCAGAGAATAATCAGGTCCTTCAAGTGCTACTCTGACCTCTCACCTCTCTTGGAGCGCATCGATGAGTTGCGGGACATGTGTGATGCCCCACTGGAGCTTTTTCGGCGCTGGTATGTGCGCTGTTCAGGGTAGCGCACATGTACGTGCATCTGAGCAGAGTCAATCGAAGTACCCATGCTTATGGACTTCAAGGAGTGAGGGGATGTGCTTTTTTTCTCATCCTCATCCTTTTCTCCTCTTGGGATCATCACTGTCATCTTCTCTTCATCCTCAGACTCGTCACGATGAAGGGAGACATTTTTCTTTGCCGCTTTGGGGTCATCCTCGTCCCACAGACCATGGCACTAGAAGAAGCGAGTAAACATTGGTATTTACAAACAAGTAACCAAATAGCAGTTCACATTTTTGTTTTGTTCCAACTAAAATACGTCAGTATATCAGCATTGCTGGGGATCTGGAAACATTTGTTTAAGACTGTATGTGAATTCTCTTAAATGGCATAAGATATAAGCCTAATCTAGATACTACAGATCATTGTTTTGGCTGTTAGCTCTTTGACTGTTATCAGCAAATACAACCCAAAAATAAAATACAATGACACAAAAATAAAAATATAAAAGCACCTTTAGAATGGAGCGATGAAAGAAGAGGGTGAGAAGCTGGATCAGGTCATAATGAACATAACCATCTTTTTTCTCGACCCCGATGATGTTAGGAGGATGATAGGGCTTGTTTCTGTTCATCAGGATCTTCTGGTTAAAGGGGAAGAAGCTGAACTGGAAAAAGTATTTGATGACGATGGTAACCTGAAAGAATTAGTTTGCCCACAATTACTCACAATCTACTTAATAAATAAAATAACATCCTACTACACCTTCCCTGTAAAAGTGTGCACACTTGCACACTTTGGATCTTTACGTTTTACAGCAAAACGCATCTCATGTCTGTAAACAGAAAACCATCAGCCTGTAAATCTATATAATAAAAGCACATGCCTCTGTGTAAACGATAGCGGTCATCCAGAAGCGTTTGCTGGGTCGTGGCACAGACAGCATTGCCCACAGGAATATGAGGATGGGCAGCACCAGTGTTGCCATGGAAGCTGAGATCATGTGGTTGAGGATGATGACCAGGTAGCAGACCATTTCGGAGTGTGCCACCAACAAGTTGTAGAGGGCATAGCACAGCTGCAGACCCAGTGGCTGAGACTTATAGAACCGCTCAGAGCCCTCAAGCTCCTCGTCATAGAACATTCTGGAAAATGGAGAAAAACAAATGAAACTGTCCAATTTTATCTATAAGGTTTAGTGTGTATAAGTTGTGTTAAACATATTTACAATGTATGTGAACTTGATACAGAAGGTCTAAACAAAAATGTAAGGAATACATATTTAAGTAAAATATCAAATATTCAATTTTAATAATACTTGTGTAACATACAAAAGTTTCCAAAGTAACATTTTACTCCATTACTCCATCTTTATTACAGTGTTTGTGTCATATAATATAATATAGAGAAATAACATATTTAAATATTAAAGAGAATGTCGCAGAGTGAAGACTCCACTTTCATCAATTATGTTTCTACATACACTCCAACTAAATATATAGTATTATATGGTGCAAAATATGCAAGGCTTACTTGTTGAGCAGCAGCTCACTGGCAGTGAGCTCTGTGGTCTGAGAAGGCAGCAGTGAGTCATCCAAGTCTGATCTGCTGTCTGAGGTCATCAGCATCAGCCTCTTGTCATTATCGCTTTCATCTGAACTTACAGATAGCCTGTCGAAGCTCACAGCCTTGCTGTAGCTTGGTGGTACATCTGCGTCTGACGTGTTAGGGGCATCTGTATCAGGGGTGAAGAGCTGGCCAGCTCCTCTGTCTATGAGTACATAATCTGGGTCAGAGGACTCGCCGTCAGTCCCTCTGGGGCTCTGATCTCTGGATTCATTCTTTATCCTGTACTGTTCCTCGTCCAGCTGATCAGCTTCCCATTCGGTTATTTCAGGTATTTTTTCTTCAGGCTCTTGCTCAGGTTCAGCCTCTTGTTCAGATTCAGGCTTCTGCTCTGGTTCAGGCTCCTGCTCTGGTTCAGGCTCCTGCTCTGGTTCAGGTTCCTGCTCTGGTTCAGGCTCCTGCTCTGGTTCAAGCTCCTGCTCTGGTTCAGACTCTTGCTCTGGTTCAAGTTCTATTTCTGAATTAAGTTCCTGCTCAAGCTCAGGCTCGTGATCTGGTTCATGCTCGTGCTCTGGTTCAGGGTCCTGCCCTGGTTCAAGCTCCATGGAGCTCCAAGGGCCATGTCCCTCTAACAGTTTAGGGCTTTCTTTTTTGGCCTGTGCCTGGTCCTGCTCATCTTCCACTTCCTCAATGGTGTCGTTGGTGCCTTGCCGTGAGAATAAAGTAATGCACTGAGTGGCTTCACTGTTGGCAAAAATCCAGAAAATTACACCCAATGAAGGCAGACACACACAATGAGAAAAAACATAAGAAACAGAAATAATATTGTAATAATAAATATATATTTTACATGTGTCTGTCAAGCTAATCTATAAACTAATATAAACAGTAAACAAAAGTTGAACCACAGTGATGAGAACACAGATCTCATCTCTGTCCCTCCCTTACACATGAACTGAACTATCTATAATGGATATGCGCTTTCAGGCAGGAATCTAGGCAGGTGATGGGATGAGTGACAGAGGATGTGTAACTGTATTAAAGACCTGGAGATGGCACTGCTGCAGCTGTCCCCGGATGAGTTGGACATGTCCAGGCCATACATTTTGCGCAGTTTGGGCCGAGCACGTTCACTGGTTTTGGGAATATTCTGAGGCATATCGTCCAGGTCATCCAGTGTGGACTGACGAGAAAAAAGCATGGTGGCCTCTGTGTATGCACTGATGGATGGAGATTTGAGAGATGGAAACATAATATGACTGTGGAGCAATGAAAGATAAACTTAATAATGATGATCAATGTATCCTGTAAGGCTATTCAAATAATAAATCATTTTTAGCATGCATCACTGTTCCCTGCAAGGCACGGCTGAAACCTAATTAAAAAAAATATATATATATATATTATATATATATATATTATATATCATTTCCTGAGGACATTTTTTATAAAACACAAAAATCTTTAAAGTAGATTATATGGCTAGTCATGGATTGTGAATCATATGAAGCATATGAAAGAACATATTGGAGTGTATGTTGGTAATGTAATGTAACAAAAGCCAAAGGGCTATTGATCAATGCGGTTACACCAATGGCAAATGATTATGTCTGTAAAACCCTGTGAGACACAGGCCCTTTCATATTACAACATTTAACCATGATCACATTTATATATAATATATATATATATATTAAAAATAACTGAACGACTTGAATATTCGGGCTTTGGTTATTTAACTATTATTTAACTAGTAATCTTAAGGCATATTTTTTAGTAATTACTACGACTTAATCACCTATGAAACTAACATCTAAGTTATGTAGTTAGGCGCATGAGGAACTGAAGTGTGGAACCACAAAAGGATTTTAGGGCTTAAAGGCTTAAAAGTATAAATGATCGAGGAGAATTACATTCATACGACAGGGTTTATGCAATAAGACTGAAATAATTTCTAAAGGTAATAATGGAGACCACATTCAAATTTCATCTGACAGTACTGGCTACTAGGATTGCGTCCCATCCCATCAAGGTGATGCAGGAGATTAGCTTAGCAGAGGCAACATACACACTGGTTCTGAGCACACCAAAAGTGGCCTTTATTTACATATAAAACACCATCACCAAGCACCAAATAACTCAAATAAACACAATACTAATCCCAAATGAGGCTCTAAGGGTGATGCTTTACTGGCAGGCTACTACTTAGCTTCAAACAGTTCATTTAAAGTTATGTGGGGCTTCCAGGCCCTGCCTGCTCACCCTGTTTGCCAGCTCAGGCATAGTGTCTACCTCAGAAATCCTTCCAGTATTTCTCCTCAGCCCTAAACAGGCCAAGAAGAGCACTCTTATACACGTGCTGGAGAGAGTCCTCTTAATCGACTTCAGGTGTATCGCATTGGGGCAGTCTCCAGGTCCAAGTAAGAGACAGAACACGACTGGTCAGTCTCTCACTCTCTTACTCTCCGCCCCCTCTCTCTGGTCATGTAGCAGTGGTAGACTATTCTGGGCATTTGTTAACTCAGACTACAAAGCAAGCTCGGCTACCATACAACAGTGTGTGTTTAAAATGCCAGTCATGTGTCAGTGGTTTTCAGACTGGTTGGTATCATCTTAGACAAATGACAAATTCTGTTTTATTATTTTTTATAATAAAACATTTCCCTCAAAAAGCTCATTTGAAAAGGAAGCACCTAATGAAAAAACACATGGTGTCACATATACCTGGAGATGCTGTCTCTGGACATCACAGAGTCTTGGCTCTCCATGGTGTAGCCCCTGCGTCTTCTGCGGACCCTCTGAGAACCGGATGTTGAGTCCTCCTCACTGATCCTGTCCAGCCCTGACTCTCGGGACGCATTTAGACGCAACTGTTTCTGGTAGTACATTTGGATGCTCTCACGTGATGGCACATTGCCCTGTGGGTTTAGATTAAAAGTGAGATATTATGGAAATTATATTTTTTGTGTGTTCAAATCATCTTAACTGACTTTTCAGTGCAAAAAGGCTGTTTATAAATATCTATGTTTAGTACCTTTTTGACCTCTCTGGTAAGCATACAGCGTTCAATGCGCAGCACAGTGGAGATGTCAATATACTCTTTACAGACAGAGTTGATCCACACAGTCAGGCTGTCCACTGTGGTCAGGAACAGCACCCAGGTGAACTTGATGATGTTGAAAACCCTTTTAATGATGTTGTCTGTTACAAAAAAGGGACACAAAGTACTTAAAGCAATGTAAGTCATATATATATATAAACAATTGGATGGAATCACAGTTTCACTGAATTTTATACAGATGGATTATCAATATAAACATATATTAAGTATTAACATATACTTGTTCCATTAATTGGCAAAAATCTTTTCAAAGGATTTCTTACTTATGAACAGGATCAATCCTGTTGAACATTTTTGAATCTGAACTGATGATGAATGATGAAACTTTATTGCACATTTGTTGACATCAAAGTAAACAGAAAAATAGCAGAAATGTTCATTACATTCTGTGTGGAAAGTAAATGATTCCCTAAAAACTGTGTAATTAATTATGAAATCATTTCATTACATTTGTACAGTTTTGTAAAACAACAGTAATGACCTTTAAATTAAAAATAAGGGAGTTAGAGTTAGACTTTATTATGTCATCAACTGACATTTTTAATACTATCAAAGAGGTTTATTCTTTTTTTATCATTTTGTCATTTACATACCTGGGCCTTCCTTTTTCTCCTCTGTGCTTTGCTGTTCATCTTCCCCTACTTCGATTGCCACGTGTCCTATACATAGTAACATGCACACAAACACACACACACACACACACTTCTTACGCTCGGAAAATGCATTGAACTTTTCTTGATGTTTGAGAGATACTAAGTAATGCATTATGATGTGTGTTGTACGGCACCTTCTTTCTTTTCTTTCCGATGTTTATGCCCTCTACCATATCTTCTCCAAAAGTGACGCCGCTCCTTGCTCCGCTCTTTCAGAGCTGTTTTGGAGTCTGTGACCCATGCATGGTACACAAACTGTGGAGTAACATCAATTACAGGAAATAAAAAAACTTGGGCTAATTACATGAATGACAGCACATCATGAAGATTTCACATTGCGAAGCACCAGCCTGAAATCAAATAATCATTTTTGAGCTCATACTCTCAATATAACAAAATGCATAGATCTGAGATATGAAATCTTGATCATCTTAAAGTCTTTGCAATTTTACATTTTTTTTTGTTTGTTCTGATCATATGAGTCCAGGCAACACAAGCCAGCTAAGATGGAGAATGCAAAAGATACAGTTTGTTTTGCCCCACTGATAAAAATTAACGTCTGTCTTGTTTTACCGTCTTGTTGGTGAGTTCTTCAGGTCGGTCTGATTACTGTCACACAGTGGGGCAAGGTACACAAACTGATCCAAAACAAGACACATGTTTATGGATAACACAGAACAACACAACCACAACAAACATATCAACAGAAACAAAGACAACTCTCACATACATGCTAACCAATGATGACGACCTCCTAAATAAATAAACAGCCTGCAGAGCTTTTCCATTCCATGCTGCCGTGTCTGGGACAATATTTCAGACCCATTTTAAGACCTCATTAATACAACAAACTGCACCATGGGAGGGAAAGGCAAAGCACTGCCAACAGAACAGCATTTTCAAACACAAGCAATCAGACAGTGCTAGCATAACTCTTGGGTGATACCTTTGCTGCCCTTATAATATACTGCAGGATAGTTTTGGGCAGTTTTATGATAGACCTGGGTAAAGCCAGGACAGCTGAGGCAAACTTTCCGATCGCTCGCTGAGGGGAAAGGACAGAGCCGGCCAGCGTTAGAAAGAACTTACTGGAAAGAGGCACTAAGTTAGTGGGTTAGAGGAAGAGACAACAACACCTTCTGGTGCCTTTAAAGGGATAGTTTGACTAAACAATGTTAATGTGGCTAACTTTAGCTTTTGCTTGTAGTGACAGAACTAAGGCTGTAAATGGTAATTCAACTGCATCCGTTTCAGTGTAGGAATAGATTCTAATATAAACAATTATAATGATTTTCAATTTAATGCTTGTTGCTAAAAATGAAATATCTCCCAAAGTATCCCTTTCACAGGCTAGTTACACTTTTTATATATGTAACACAAGTGTTTTCAGATTAATAATGGTCTTCATTAAAATGTATGAGATCAATATGATACAAACACATGAGAAAAGAAGTTAGTGATCAATGTGAATACTCAGGGTCACAATATAAGACCAATGAAGCAGTGAATTATTGTTAAGCATATTTTGTCCAAAAGATTCTTGCTATGCAACATGAACAGACTTTCATAAGGCTACTCTAGTATTCAGGCCCAACGTATCTTTCTTTCTCTCAAGCCTGGGGCCTGCTCACCTGGAATGCTGATTTCTTGGGAGGCTCATCCTCTTTTTTCTCATCCTCTTCTTCCTCCTCTTCACTGTCTGTCTCAAACAGGTAATAATCCCCGCTCCTCACCACTGTAAGAAGAAAGGTGGGAATAGTCACCTAAGGCACAGGCTCTAGTCAAAACAGTAGCACAGTGCTGCAAAAATGACATGGAAATATTCACTAAATGAGTAAAAATACATTTTTTTGTATCAGTCTCTGCCTGCAGCCAAAAATGTGCAGGATTGCAAAAGGAGAAGCATCTATTCAACTGTGAACCAAACTTACCACAGTATTTAGAAAAAGAAACATGATGAACATGGTGAATGTTACTGACACAACAGGCATCACAGACAGCATAATATTAGAAGTAAAACTGTTAAAACTCTGTCTGGAAGACAGCATGCAAATGTAAAGGGGAAAGTCTGGAAAGAAGAACACTTGGATTACATGTTTAACAGGCTTTAAACACATATTCATTTTCCCTTTAAATGACAAATCAAGGCTAAAAATAGTAAATAATTCTCTAATTCTTCTAACAGAAATGATGAGCAACATTAAATCCTCCACTAAGGATCCTAAGTAGTGCCCACTAGCTGACTAAATATTAGAGCATTATGAATCAAGCAGGGTTGGTTAATCATCACTGTGTCCTCAGTTTCACAGTGCAGAACAGGTGTTCAAGAAGGGATACTGCCTTGTGTCCTTGAACAGAAGAGCCACAATATAGAAGGGGGAGCAGGGGTGTGGGTAATAGAATTGAATGGGCTTAAACCAAAACATGATGGGCCACATAGAAATAGAATCTATTTCTATGGATGAAGAAACATAAACAATGAAAGCAAATTATGTCTGGTATGATCCCACAGACATAACATGAACTGTTCTGACTCAGGATTAATGGATATTTAAGAAAGCTGACATCAATGTCAATCAATAGTCACATCAAAAATGCTAATTTGGCTAAACACGACAAAGTTGGGACTAGAATCGTTAGCCATGTTAGCATTCCTGGTTGAACAATTCTTATCTGAAAGACTAAGTACAAAAACACTGCTGTCAGATCAAAACCTCGTAACTCAAACTCATAATTTTTCATGTTTATTGTTTTATATCACTTTAAAATTCCAGATGGCCTTTATATTGCATGCAGGATGACCGCACCAACAAATATGGTATAAAATTCCTTTAGATTAGATCATATTGTCCCAAATGTTGAGGAGCTTTTTTTCCGCTTTTGGAGGTTTTGTTCAGACGTGACAGTATAAAAGATGTTAAATATACAAGTGAAAGCTATTTTCTTTCACCTTATATTTCTTTATGATCTATGTGTATGAAATCAAACCTT
This sequence comes from Salminus brasiliensis, assembly GCF_030463535.1. Taxonomy (NCBI): domain Eukaryota; kingdom Metazoa; phylum Chordata; class Actinopteri; order Characiformes; family Bryconidae; genus Salminus; species Salminus brasiliensis. Next base: position 9,478,617 of record NC_132900.1, read on the forward strand.
TAGGTTTAACATGTCAACACACATCAGTTCATTCTGCAATTGCCTCTGTCTCTGTTTGTGAAAGAGAGAGCTCGTATCCCTAATTCTTAGTGTCTGAATAACACATCTGACTGGGAAGGTTGAACTCCCTCTTTCTTTGATTGGGTTGAGAGAGTAAAATTTGGATTACAGCAGAGTGATTCTCAACTGTGGGCTCTGGAGATCTGGTAATTTATTGAACCCAAAAATGTGTCTGCATGATAAAAAATCCAACACCACCCAGACATTACCAATTTTCCTGTACTAAGAAGCATCATTTATAAATCTATTTAAGGTGTTTATCACTCTTTCTTTTTTGCTTTCTGTGAATTTTATTACTTGCAAATGTCCTGTAGGGAATGTCTTATGAATACAAATTTCCCGCATACTTCCAGCATCTATTTACCAATGTTTTGAGTAGCCTTAAATAGATGTAGGAGAAGTATAAGGCCTGGGTGGTGATATTTATTAACTAGTCAGTCTCACTGAGCCTTGGTGCAGTGTGGGAATCCTCTGAGTTCTGGTCAAGGACACAATGAGCACTTAGAGCAGAGGAAATTATGACGGTAAACCTACTAGAAGCATGGTCAACCCAAGGCCTCCACCACTGCTTTTTTTTGGCATTGGCTTTCTCTTTCTCTGCTCCTACAATAAAATGGTGGCAAGATCATTATTAACTGAAACCATGAAGTGCAGAACACATGCAACAAGTAAGATTACTTTCAATTTTCTTTTTATGGTGTAGCTATTTATAACAATGCTATTTTTTTGTTTTGTCATAATACAAATGAAACCCTTCATCAAAGGGATAATATCCTTATCAGTGAGCTCACGTTTGGACTACAGCATTTACTTTGGCTACTAAATCCTACTCTCTTCAAATACCATACACACAATACTTTAATCTTTAGTCTTTAATACCATCATCGTCTTCCTCAGGTGGGATAAGGTTCTGCCCATCTCCAGACTCCTGAGCCATGCTCAGCATCTTCTCCTTCCCTTTCTTAAACTTCTGCTGCCGTGTCTTAATGCGGTCCATCCTGGATTAATGCATTCAAGATCATAAACATGATTCTTATTTTAACTCACAAAGGCTTAAGACTGACCGAGTGGTGTGGAGTCAGTTTTAGTTACAATGTGGACATAAAAAAACACTGATTAACAAACATAATGCAAAAATGAATAAAAATCACTCTCTTAGCCTATCCTCATGTCTTGTTCCTGTCATTTCTTTAAACAATGTTCTTACTCGTCTATCTCTCTGCTATCTTTCTTCTCTTCAGTGTCTCTGTGTTTCATATGCACTCTTTATCTCAAGAAAACAAGACGGACAATTAGGTTTTTGTCAATCAGAGGTCTTGATTTTGTTTCTGCTTTAAAATAAACTACCAACTTGTTTGCTTCAAGTTTTGATCTTTATTCTACTTCTAATTGTGGTTTTAATAAGCTAAAGCTTACACCTCTCAAACTTGACCTTTTTTAGTACACAACAGTGTTATGTAACAAAAAAACCCCACAAATATCTGTGTTTTTCCTGTAATGTATTTTAGCTGTTAACACTTCAATTATTAAGCATGAACAGTTTCATGTTACATGAAAGCTACATTTTCATATTATTATTTGTATTTAATTGGTAGCATTTAATTTATGCAGCTTTAAGACAGTGGCAGGTTTGTTGCTTTATGTTTACTGAATTAATTTTAAGAGTTTAAGTCACTTATTCAACAAGAACATCTTCCATATTCTAATTTCTAATTCTAAAACTTTAGCAATCATCATCAACAACACTGTGTTGTTTAACCTCCTCTGTCCTAGCGTCCAGTGTACTGGCTATGTACCGTGGATATGTGCATTAACATTTGGGAAAACTTTTCTGATTGTGTTTTTGTGTGTATAGATTTAGGCATCTAAGGACATTATTTTAAACCATAATAATAATAATACACTTTTTTTGCTACTCTGTTTGCTACTATTTCATTTGTTTGATGCAGTGCTTTGGAGCCACAAGTGAAAGAGTCATGTCCAGCTCTGATTTGGACACTGTTATTTAGAAAAAAGGATAATTAATAAATAAATCAATATGTGAACAGGAATTTTCTTGTGTAGGTATACATATTGTGTGGCAAAGACCTGAAAATGAAACATTCATTACAGTAATAGTACTAGTCTCTGAACTCATTTTAACAATCAACTTCAAGGTGGCAAAAAGCTATAAAGCTGACTGGAATGTCTTAGAAAACATGTAGACATACAAAAATAGAACGTAAAACAATATTGACACTTCATCAGTTGTTTGAACAGTTTTCTCACATGATTAGATTTTGTTTGATTGATTAGTGTTTAGTTGTGTATGGAGGGTTTCTCACTGTCTCTTGAGCTGTTCCATGGATTTGTTTTCCTCTTCTAATCGAGCTCTCACTGCCTTCACAATGGAAGCTTGGAAAAGTTCTGCTCCTCTGTGAGAGAGAAAGAGAGAGAGAGAGAGAGAGAGAGAGAGAGAGAGAGAAGATACTCATTTAAGACGTGAAAACTCTGGAGGGATTAGTCAGTATATTCAGGTAAGAAATTCACCAAACTGAGCTCATCCTTCAGGACCGGAATAAAACACCCTACTATAATACATAATGCTTTGGAGAAATGTGTGTATGTGTGATAACACAGGTCACCTAGAAGCCAGTATCTGTCCAGCGCGAATATCAGCTACCACATGCAGAAAGTAGTAGCTCATGAAAACGCGTCTCTGCAGTAGCAGGAAGCTGAAACAGATGCTGTCCCAAATGATTCCTGCTTCATCCCGGGGCAATTCACATTCGTTAGTAGAGTCTGAACACACACACAGACCAGGTGACATATTACTGCAAAACCAAATAATTCATACATCTAAAAAATTACATTTATGAAATTATTCTGTAAACAATGATTATGATTCTATAATAAACAGTACACTTAAAGTGTTGAATACGCACTGCAACATGTGAAATTTAACTTGTACACAGACAGAGCTTTTTGAAAAAAACAAAGGCACCAGGCAAATCATTCTATGGCTGTGCTGCAGGCAGAATCAGCACAATACTCAATGCTCAATACTCCATGCAGTTTATCAGTGAAATTACACCAGATTCAGATGTTTCTAAGTGTGCAATGCGCAAATGAAAGCCACTGTGAGTGATAAGAGGCCAGCGCCAGTCCAAAAAAGTGCTGTTGAGAGCCATGGTCATACTTGATGGTTCGTAGTCTTTGATGGTGCAGGCCAGACTCAGCAGCTGGATCAACCAGCAGCACTCGTTCTTCAGATGATTGATGTAGCCACAGGCAAGAAGCTGTGCAAACAATGACAACAAAGAAGAACTTCACTATAATGTTCAATATCAAATTACTTCTGTGATCTTAAACAACATTTAATTGTAAATTGTAAAGAGCTTCAGCTAGGCAACAAAATCTTGTCTTACAGAGAAGACGTTCTTCATAGTGATGACAAAGACATTGTAGGCTATCAGGAAGTCCCAGTAGTAGAGAATCTTTTTGATTGGTTTGAGCAGCAGCTCTCCTCCAAAGAGCAGGAAGTAAAAGCAGGCCACTAGGTAGCCCATGCAGAAGATACTGATGCGTGTAGTGCCCGTGATGAAGATAATGGTAAGAACGAACCAGAACAGGTAGCTGAACATGATCACCTTCAGCATGTCCAGATATGATCTGAAACACAACCATACCAAATTTGTTGTGGTTTCACTGCTGTACATTTACATAAAATATTTTTTTCCTATTTTTTAGCTTTTGTTTTACTATTTAAAGATCTTGAAGGTGAACAATGTAGAACTTTTGGTATTTTTAGTTATTTTTTACTGTATGTGTAATTACATATTGAGCTACTGAATTAATTGAATAATGAATTACATAAATAATTGCATTTGAACTTGACTATACTTATACTTATATTATCATAAAATTCAAATTAAAATAATTTAAATAATTAAAATATTTGTGTGTCTATGTACATTTCTATGTGCAAACAAATGTAGTGATTTAAAAGCAATTTACATAACATATTGAACATAACAGGTTTTTGTTAAAATTTAAAGTAAAAATTTAGGTGAAGAGTCAAAATACAGATAAAATGTGTGATCTATGAGTTATAGCCATGTGTTTTATGACAAGTTGGCTTCTTATTCTTATATGAATATTATACTGATAGCTAGGTCGATACTTGGAGCACTTTCTATGTATATTCATTCAGGAGGCGAATGCTTGCCATCTAAAAGCTGGTATGTATGGATCTTTATCAGCTGAGTGCACTCTAAACCTCTTCCCCACCTGGGTGCGAACTACACCCTTCCTTACATTACCACTCACTGCCACTGACAGATGTGTGTGAAAATGTAGCAGGTTGGATCCTGCTTGTATTAACATGTCAAACCAAATACTTATTTTGCAGTAATTATTTTCTTACATTAAGAAAAATAATTAGTTCTGCTGTTTTCTTCTCGTCTCCAATAATAATATAATTTCTTAAGTGTTAACACAATATGACGGCCTCAAAAAGCATATAGCCATTAACTTTCAGTCCCGTTTTACTGTTAGTCTGATAAATCAAAAATATTCGTTGTGATGGGAATTATATTCTGAGTATGTGTCCATACTTGCTCAAAACAGTTGCAGTGCATCCAATACTACAAAAGCGAACATGGACATGCACATTTTCTAACTATTCTGGGGGCAGTTTTTAATGTAATAAAGGTGCCCTGACTGTACTGCCGATGATACATTAAGTAAAACAGTCTTGCATTAAGTAAAAACATCTGATGAAAGAGCTGTGAGTTGTTGTGGTTCCAGTGAAAGACAGATATTGTGGGTTATAGAAAACACACTATTGGATGCATGAAAGACTGAGAGAAGATAAAAGGCTGTTGATGAAGGCTATACAGTTATAAAAGCCATTCCAGGAAGTGCAACAATGCAAAATTATGTAAACTTTATAGTTTACAGTCCACAAATTCACTCTTTTCAGAGTTTTCAATGAACAGAATCAGAATCAGGAGAGGCTGCCATTCACTGAAAAACACATGCTGAATAAATTATTTTTATTATGTTGTAAAGTAACACTCCATTGTGAACTTCCTGTTCACTTTATTAGGGAAACCTATACACCTACTATTAACTTTTCTAAACAATAAATATTGTGGCAGCAGTGTAATAAAATCACACAGATACGGGTCAGCAGGTTCAAGTAATGTTCACATTAACCCTCAGAATGGGTTTCGTGGTGTAATTGTGTAGGCAATGTTTTCTTGGCACACTTGAGTCATTGATACTAATCAATCATCAATTAAATGACAGTCTATCTGAATATTGCTGCTGTTGCTGACCATGTGCATCCCTTCATGGCCCAATTTACCCAGCTTCTAATGGCTACTTCCAGTATGATAATGCACCATGTCATTGTTATTCATTGTCTATCCCAGTCACCGGACCTGAATCCAACAGAACACCTTTAGGATGTAGTAGAAAAGGAAATTCACAGCATAAAAGTGATCCTGAAAATAAATTGATCTGAGTCTCGCTCTCTCTATCTTTCTCTTTCTCACCTTACATTGCTTATATAATATTAGGGACTCTTTGGACACATTAGAGCTTTGGTTCATAGTAATGATATAGAAATTATACGCCAATCACTATTGCATAAGGAGATACAGTACAATTAAAAGTGAACTTTACCCTTGTGTGTGTGTGTTCATGTGTATTTGTGTGTGTTAGCACCTGCAGTGTATAAAGTCCGGCACAGGGTTGTGGACACTAAAAGAAGCAGCATCCAGGTCTCTGCAGATTTCTACATTGTCTCCTGCCAGCAAGCGCACTGCTGCTTTATTTTCTTCATCAAATACCTGCCGCTGCAGAGAAGCACTTAACAGTAACATGAAATCATCTGATGCAGAAAGAAACAGTTAGAGAGAGAGGGAGGGAGATGGGCAGAGAGAACAAGAGAAATGCAAGGAAAGAAAAAGAGAGGGAGAAGGAGTGTGAGATAAGTGTGAAAAATGTTAGCGTCTAAGGCATTTCATCTGCTAATTAAAATTATTTTTCTTTTACAACATTTAAGATGATTAACACAGTCAGTAGAGCTCAGTAGTAGTAAAATGTTGAAATATACTGGAATGACTCACATAAGAGAAACATGGAGTTTGGTTTGGTGTGGAAATCAGGGAGGAACATCCACTTGATGACGTTTGATGAAGAGTCAGAATATCTCCATGGATAATCTGTGTAAACATCCCCAGGTCAGTTATCCAAGCTAAACATACAACAGATGAGCTTTAATTTGTACTGAAGACTGTATCAAGACATAGTTGGGCCATGTTAACTGCTGGCGTTTGTTCTCTGTTACTTTCTATTTAATGTTCGTGAGTATACTTGTAATAATCCCCCTGTAATAACCAAAAGATCATCCTTTTGTAAACATTCAAACACAAACTTATTGCTCAGACACACAGTGACACTCACCTTTACAAGCTGCTGGTGGGATGCCTATACAAACAAAGTACTGGAAGGTGATCATGCAGGCCAGAAAGCAGCAGTATTTGGGCCAAATCTCAGCAATGGCCTTTCTCCTGCGCCGGTACATCACCGCTGCCAGTGCAAAGGCATGCAGCATGGAGTAGAAGTCCATTCGCTGGCCAATTACATTCACTGCTAGCAGAAAACACACCTGAGATGGGAAATAGATTACCCAGATTAAGGAGGGAGGATCTTATAGGCTTTTTTTCTAAAAGTTTCCATTTTGATCTGACATACCTCGACTCCAAATTTGTAGAAGGAGTAGTTAATGAAGTATTTGACACAGTTGATAATCCCATTGTCAAGGTGCTGGCGAGTAATATCATGGAAGATGGTTCTAGATGGGGGAGGAGAAAGTTTGTTGTGCAGCCGGAAATACTCCTGATGTCTGTAGATGGTAACTTCAAAAGCCAAAATGGCCACGATTAGTAAATTATTCTGGAAAAAACAAAGGTGCACAAAACAGTATCAGCAATGTTTTTGATTTAGTGCCTTTTGCTATAAAAAAATACAACAGTTGATCCTGAAACGTTTATATGGTATTTTTTTTTCTTACAAGAAATCTTAAAACCAAGAAATATTTTGACAAAATGTGTACATGAAACCTTAGCAACAAAAAATACAATTTGATTTGTGGAAATAGATTGCACTGACTCATTTGAATTGTGATTACTTTTACAAATAGCTATAAACTAACCATTAAGTTTAATCTAATTAATAAGGTTTTAATGTGTGAGCAATTTCCTTACCCTCAAATATGCCAAGAGACCATCTGCCTTCTCCAGCCCAACCCAATTTGCAGGGTCCACCTCACCATTGTACAACATAGATGTATTTATGTAAGATTTGCCATGTGTATTTTCAAACACGGGCTGATGGGAAATATTGAAACAAAGCCACAAAATGCAGGATATGTATTAAGATGCATTTCAAACTGCATTTCCATTTGCCGATATAAAGCCCTATTTTAATGGTCAAAACACAAGCACAAAAATAAGGCTCAAAACCCACATGCTTTCTCATTTGCATGTGGGTCGTTTTGTCAGTGAGTGTTCACTTTGCTCAGATTGTTGAGGAATCTATATTTATTAAGTAGAAATACATGAATACTACTACTACTACTACTACTACTACTAATAGTAATGACTCAAGTGAGAGACAGATCACATTAGGGCTGCTCAATACATTGACTCAGCATTCTTATTGGAATATGCACATGCGCAATAGTCACATTGCAGGATGTGAAATATCAAATTAAACTTTTAAAAACTTTGCCACTTATACAAAAGGGCATTGATCTCATTTCCATTGTATATCTAACAGATGGCATTATAAATATCATGCCATGTATCATGACAAAAGGTATTAAAGGCGTGAAACTGCGTTTCAGGAAAAAAAACAACTGTTAACAATAGGGAGGAATCTCTCTTTTTAAACAGTCTGTCAAAAGGTTAAAGCAGAAAAGAAGATAATGACCTCAACCTCAAACCACCATGGCCAGCGTGAAAAAAGAACAAGCCATGAAAGAAAATCAAGGTAGGTTCAACTCTAAAACCCAGGCACGCACCTTCTTGCATTGTATGGAGTAGTTTTTTGGCTCTATAGTATCAAGCTGGTACAACATTTTGCAGGTGACTATAACACAGGTCCACACGATGCAGATGCTGGAGGCCAATGTACGGAACTGACGATAAGGCAAAGCAAAGGCCCAGGAGGCCAGTAAAACGTAGTTCAGAAGAGACACCTGCAAAAAACACAGCATTAGAGTTGTGCATCTTTGATCTCAGAATAATTTTCTCAGTTATTTATTTTTTTTATGAAACAGTTATGGAACCTCACATATCAATATAATAAGTCAATACTACTGGTGTGGTTAAACACACAGAAAACATAAATGTGACTGGAGGAAATATTTACACAATGAAGATATATAGAAAATACAATACAAAATATAATATTCTTTTGAAATTTGGCACAAACATTAGTGTATGCTTTAAGTATTAGATTATTTTACTACAATTAATCTGAACATTTAAAAATCAATGCATTGCATCTCTACATGTAACCTTGTTATTACCTCTGTGACAGACACTAGTATGATGTAGGAAGATACAATCTTGATTATATGGATCTCCAGCAGCCACCAGATGAAAAGCTGCAATTTATGGAAGTACTCCAGGAACTTTAGAAACAGCACAGTCAGACGATCCACCACCAGGTGCCACTTGCTCTTCAGATCTAACATTGAACACATCATAAGATTATAATTTGTACATATTTTTGTGTGAAGCATTCTTAAAAAATCCTGCTGAATGATACTCAGGTTTGTTAGCTTTGCAAGGAACCAAATGATGCCAAGCTATAATCGATTTAGCTTTCCAAAAGCTGTTGCACAAGCTGTGGCCGTGTACAATGATAAAATGACTCATAATAAAGCTCGTAAAGTGCATATAAACTACCCCAGAACTCCTTATATTGCTCCTGGCGCTAAAGTCTTTTATTACCCTACTAACTGCATCCTGTGATCAACACAGCAGAAACTGCCCTTGCTCTATATGCTTCACATCATACACTATGTATTTGAAAAAGAGGAATGGAACAGAACAAAACTCGTAATGAAAGCAAAAACAACAATAATACATGAGAAGGAGAGCTATGATGTGACACATACCATGAAGAATAATTTTTGCAGGTATTGAACACAGGCTTAGCACAACTAGTTCAACTAACTGGACATTGATTTACTGACCGACAATCTAGATAATATAAATTCTACGTTAATTCCCACGCTTCTTTGCATGTCTCACAGTAGCTGCAAATGTGAAAAAATGTGGTTAGAGTTTCATACCAGGACATACTGGCAGCATACTTCTCCGACAAACAGACGTTTGTGGCATTTTAGCTGATGCTCTTATCCAGAGCGACTTCCAAGGTTACTTGAATTACAGAGGTGGACCAATGCAGTGTTAGGAGTCTTGCCCAAGGACTCATATTGGTGTTTTTTATGTGGAGGTAAAAATGAGCAAAACAAGCTAAACCAAAACTGTAATGCTTGGCAATATATTATCTCTACCAGGATACCATGATATAGTCACCAGCTCCGCCCTTCTTATTCTGTGCAATGGCTCCAATGGCCTTTTAGCAATATTTAGTCTTTTTTCTTGGTTTTACATCCTTTCCAGCCTCACTCATTACCTGATTAATTTTATGATGATCACCTGTACCTTAATCTGAGCCCTCAGTGCTTCATAGTTTGCAAGTTGTTGCAGTTGTTACAGATATTGACACATTATCATATTGCTGTTTAGTTTTAGCGCAGATAATGATCTATGTATCTAATAATGCCCATATCATAGTTGACTTAAACTTTTTCTGTTATATTCAATATATATTTATATATTAACACAGTTTAATCGTAGTTAAATGCTTTAAAAATTGTGAGCTGGAGCCTGCTCAGACTGCATCATTTTTATCTGCCAGTTCAGAATAAATTGATCACAACAACTATAGCTAATAGTTAGAAGAGATGCAAAACATAATTTAAGCCTATCAGGCGATACCTGAGCTCTGCTCTGATGGAATTTCTGGATCTGTGGCCACACTGCACTGCTGGCTTCCTTCGTGACTAGACAGGTGGACAGAGTCCTCCTTCTTTTTATCCTCTACGATGGCCTCCACCACAAGCACCTCTTTCTCTCTCTCCTCTTTGAGTAAGGGCTCAGGCGAGGAGCTCATCATGGTAAGGTCTGCCAAGCTCCCATCTGGGTGGGCAAGTCTGTAAATCAAAGTTGTTGTTTTTTTTAGAAACGGGACAGAGAGTGTGTTTGCCCATTTATAAAAGCACTAACCATCCATGTTAATAAACACTTAGATTCACTAAAAAACATTATCATTTGTTTATGTAATATGTATTTAACATTCCATAATCTGACTTCCAATGAGAAAAAGACAATATAGGTTAGTGTTTTATAAATAGCAAAGAACTTGACTTGGGTTGTGTTGTACAAGCAGGATTTTGGGTAATGGATGCTCTGAGTCCTTCGCATGACAGCCAGGAGGTGGTTGTGTATGAAAGCATTTCAACATGAACAGTCATTTCATTGGCATAGGTAGTCAGTCAGAGGTAGAATCAAATGTACTGGGTAGAAAGCAAAACGATCCAGCAATCTCAGTCAGAATTAAAAGTGTGTTCAACAATGCTTAAAATATCAATGAAGTTCTAAAGTAGAGCAAAAAAGGTCAAAAGTGCCATAAGTGCTGTCTCCTCAAATGATGAAGGGCAAGGGATTTGAAAGCTGGCATGGCATGGCAGCAGGGCATTGTAAGCTTTAACAGTACTGCCGCAAACTTACTTACTTGCTCTGAGGAGGGGGGATTTTTTGCTTGATGCTGTTAAAAAAGCAATAACTTACAGAGTAGAAAAATATAGTGGACAAAAGACTAGGATTCAAATTAGGGCTGTCACAAAAAAAACTATCATCTCATCTCAAAACTATCATACTATTCATTTAAAACAAAAAAAATATCATATACTAAAATGTACAGTCCTAATGAATATGCAATAATGTTGCCCATTTGCATGATGAGCATGCATATTTGAAAATCTTCTACTGCTCTTTTAGTAGGAAACATAGCTGAACATGTGATTTAATTTATGTAGTTTATCTTTTACTGACACTGTATTTTGGAGCATATGCATGGCTGCTTACTGTTAAGTAACTAACTTAATTAATTCATAATAATAATCATTGACAGTGACAGTCCTAATTTAAATATCAAATTGCTAAGTTAAAGACAGATACAAGTGAACAATTCTGTAGAACCATAAAACATCATCAGATAACAGTAGGGAAGAAAGGGAGTCTGTGGGAAATGAGGTGAACATTACTGACATGCTGAGGAAAGGAAAATGCAGTGAGAGGATGGAAAGAAGATGTCTATACAGATAGAGATTACTGAAGGTCAGGCCAATGGGTCTTTTATGGTCTTCAGTGGTGCATGAAGTATGCCAGGGACTGAAATAACAGGAACTGATACATTCACAAACAAATAAAACAGTGCCTAAACATTCAGTGCACTGCTACATCCATTACTAAAATAAATTACTATATAAGGTTTAATCTCAGGAGAGGAATAAGCAAACCTTTTAGTTTTACTATAGTTTCACTAACTGTGTTATAAGCAAATTTGAAGTAGGGAAAAAGAGTTGGAGATGAAAGGAGAGAGGGGGGTCAAAAGGCGATTAATGCATTCACAGTGAGGAGGGTCCATGGATGCTGTAGGATGAGACCAATCACCCACCTATCCATAATCAGACAGATACGAGCACTGACTTTGGCATGGCTGTGGAACCAGTACAATGAAAAATGGCAAGGAGAGACAAGAGCAGACGACTAGTTAAGATGAGACCAGGACGAACAGGAGAAAGGTAAGTATAAAACATCTACACTGACAGAATAATGACATGATAATATCTGCCGATATTGAGGTATGCTTTACCAGTGTTAAAACACCAAAACTCTATTTTTTTTGTCTAGAGCTAGTTAGTCATCAAAAAAAACACAACATGACATTCAGTGAAACTCCAACTGACAGCTGTATCTGACAATTCACATTTAATAATATTTAATAAATAATGAGAGTCATATAAGGCAGTAAGGTCTTTTATTAAAACAGTTTGTCGTTTCCACATAATACAAGATGTCGGCTAAAATGATACATTTCTAGAATATACTTATCGAAACATACTTGTTGTAAAGAAGCTCCTCACCTGTAGATGCTACTGTCCTGTTTTGCAACCACAGCTTTGATGTCAGTGAGCTCAAGGAAGGGTTCGTGGAAATAGTGCAGGTGAAGAATGCACACTAGCAAGAAGGAAGTGGGGATAAAGATCCGTGTGAACAGAGTCTTCAATTCGAACTTCTCCAAACCCAGCTTATTTAGTCTGCATGAGAGAAAGAGAAGAGATTAAAAACAGAAAGAGGGAGAGAGAGCAAGGGGGGGTCGCAATATTTTAACAGAACTATATATATATTTTTTGTTTGTTTATAGTTTTTAATTTGATGTACTTTTAATTGGTTCTATTTATACAGTAATTGTATAACTTTTCAAACCATTGCAACATTAAATATTTACAAGATGATTTGCAGAAACACTGCAAGGGCTCTGTTATCAGGCTTTGTGTTGCTAAAAAAATAAGTGTTTGCTTAAAGCAACATAATGCTCTACTCACTGTAATAGGGAGAATGGCATCTCTGTCATTGCCACTCCAGTCTGCTACTGTACTAACTTTTTTGAAGCGTGAATGAGACCTCTCATGAGAACTGCGGAACACTGTGTAACCCTTAATTACTTTAATATTACTCTGCAGTAGTCTGTCAGTCCACAAGCTTCCTTTACGTTCTGTATCTCTCAGCTTGTAAAATGTACGAATCTAAGTTTGTATGGAGTGGCATAATGAAGTACATGTGAATTACACTCCCTACCTGTAGGGGGAGTCAAGGAGCAAAAAACATATTTTTGAATAATGGACAGGTTTGATGTGATAACTGCTGACTGTATTTCAGGAATATTTGATTAACACAAATTCATACATTTTTCTCCCTTTTCTCTCAGTTTGGTAGTGTCAATTGACCCACCCGTTTGTAATCCTCCCTAGCACTAGCACCTAACACTAGGTGAGTAAGGACCTAAAATGTCTCCTCTGATACATGCAAAGCCAGCCACTGCCTCTTTTCGAACTGCTGGCATTGTGGCATCGCCAGGCAGCCACAAATGAACCATTTTACCCACCATTAGTTACTCATCAAACCTGCTGGGGGCTGATATACTCACTTTTCTACGCTTATGCCCGTCATTTTAGACCAGATGGGGATGGAGGCGTCAAACTGGCAGGTGTAGATGAGGATAAGTACAAGCATAGTATACACAACAACCGACATCCAAAAATACTTTAGGATCCTCCGCCACCACTCGAAGTGCACCTAGAGACAGGAAGGCCACCTTAACTTCTAAAGCGTATGTGAACAGTGGGATTTAGTCCACAGGTTTGAACTAAACCGAGGTCTACAATTTGAACAATCTGAGACTTGCAGTGCATCCAGTAGCTCGAAATTATTCGAATTTGAATACATTTAGCAAGTGAATATGTAATACTTTACTTACAAGCTACAAAATGTGTGCAATGTAAGCAGTACCTGATACATAGCTACACAGAAGAGGAACATCATCATGTAGAAAATCTTGTACATGACTGTGCGTCCTTCGAAGCTAACCAAGAAGAACATGCTGCCACAGATGTAGATCCAGTACTTGACCAACACAGCCATCACCAGTTTTCCCACAACCTGCATCAGGTCATTCTCGCCATCCTCCTCTTCCACTTGCTTCTCCTCCTCTGCAACACAAAACATTTCTTCTCATTTGTGACAGGGGCAGTGGTGGCTACAGGGGCAGTGGTGGCTCAGCGGTTAGAGCGCCGAGATATCGATAACAGGGTTGTGGGTTCGATTCCCGGGCTCGGCAAGCTGCCACTGTTGGGCCCTTGAGCAAGGCCCTTTACCCTCTTTGCTCCCCGGGCGCTGGAGTTGGCTGCCCACCGCTGCCCCTAACACATGTGTGTGTGTGTGAGTGTGTGTTCACTACCAGATGGGTTAAATGCGGAGGACACATTTCGCTGTACAGTGACAAATACGTGCACCTTTACCTTTATATAGTGTATAGCAATCCACGCCCAGACGTAACAGTATGATGTACGATGTTTAACCACAGCCACTCAGTGGATGGATTTCAGACAAAAGATCTTCTGACATACTCTCAGCTTCATGAGAAGACTTCTAGGATGCTTTTCTAACAGGTTTGTTGTTCTTACCCTGAATATGCTACTTATAGTGAGCATTTGCAGGCTACCGGAAAACCACTAGATGGCAGAGGTATTTAAAAAATTTTAAATATAAGATGTTGAAATTTGACCTGAAATATGATCAGATCTTTGTCTAAACTCTAAAAGCAAACACATAACCCTAAATATATATATAAAAAATATTAACTTCTAGGAGTATGAGTTCATTTAAAGGGGTATTTGAAGGCATTCCAATCAAGAGTATAGCAGGCATTACCATGTTTCAAGAAAAAAAACTCGGTATGGATATCATATTCAAATGGGACAAAGTTAAAGATGACATTTCAATTCTACTGAAGTCAATAGGACTTACTAAAACGCATCAGGTTTGTTTAGATGTTGCTTTGAAAACTAAATTGTGTTGTAAGGATTCAGGGATGTGTTTTCTCTGGTAAATCTTTAATGAAGGTCATATTTGTGCAGGTGTTGCTGCATACTAGAACAGTGCACCACAACTACACTTAAATTATCCTGAAGGTTTTTGCAGGCAAACAAGGGGTTTAATTTGCCTTTTCCAGCAATCCTACAAGCAGTAGGCAGTAGCAGTAGCTTACAATGACTGTAAATAAGTCAAGTTAGTGACCAAGCTAATTAGGGACGAGAGCTCAAATATCTTGGAGTGCTCAAGGTTTTCCTTTTCTTTTTCCACTTTACTTTACAATTCCATACCATTCTGTGAGCTGTACCTTGCACTTTCTTTCTTTACATCCTCTGCTGCACAAAAACAGAATGCTGGCATTGCTGTATTTGGTCAAAAGATGTACTGTACAAAAACTAAGTTGGCTGTCTCACCCTTTTTCTCAGTGTCCACTGTAACTTCTGAAAGAACTGCTTCCTCTTTCAACTTCTCCTGGCGTTCGGTCAAAGTCTGGCGCAATAGCAGCCAGAAACTCAGCAAACACAGCACCTAACGACACACAGACAGAGTGAGTTACCAAGTGCACCCACATAAACTTGCTAAATATAACTACAAACCAACTAAATATACCTATGACTAAAAAAACAACTACTGTTTGGGGTATATTCATTTATCAAATTGCATTCAACTGCTTTACACACGCACCTGGTACCCTTCAAACACAAATACATGAAGTAGAACGCTAGGAAACCTTCTGGAAAAAAGGACTTTCTTTTACTTGGGTTGAAATTGGTCTTTCTACTGATACCTTTGAGCTGAGTTCAGAGAAGGGATCAGTGGATTTGAGGAAAAGGCCGGGGACAGGATGTAAGCCCTGAAAGCTCCAGATATATTGCAGCACCAGCAACAGGTTACCATAGGCCACCATGAAGGGTGAGGTAAGCATGGCATATTTTCTCCTATCCCGCACCATCCACAAGGCGCAGGACCACAACAGGAACACAAATGTCAGCCAGCTGACGTATGTAATGCTCCAGGTCTATGAGATAAGGAGAAAAAAAGAACAGTTAGAGAGTTAAAAAACAGTTAAAAAAAGAAATTATTCAATCTCATTCTCATCCCATTAAACGAGCAGGTGTTGAAAGTTTGCTTCTTTGGCTTATGGGTAACAAGTAATAGAAGCTTATCAACAAAAGCAAAAAACACATGCCTTAATATCACACATCTGTCTTAAACTGATTCAAGTTATTTGCTAGCTGACTGGCTAGCAAAAAAAGGGGGAAAACAGATTCTTCTGAGCAGTTATCCAACATGACTGGCAGGTTGAAATGTTACAAAGGCTGG
Source organism: Salminus brasiliensis (assembly GCF_030463535.1). Taxonomy (NCBI): domain Eukaryota; kingdom Metazoa; phylum Chordata; class Actinopteri; order Characiformes; family Bryconidae; genus Salminus; species Salminus brasiliensis. The sequence goes on from NC_132900.1 coordinate 9,494,786, forward strand.
TGTTATGCACTTCTGAAAAAGATATATGCTAAAAGTTAACTTATCAACCAGCTGACATAGGAGAGACCTACATAAACACAAGGACAATTATACACTTTCAGGCACTTGATCATTCTTCATTAATCTCAGACTTTTAACCTGCTTACCATCATGGCGATGAGAGCACAGACATAGCTCTGCTTCATTATGAATTTGAAAACTTTGACTAGAGTGCCAGGGTTGTCAGCCTGCTCTTTGCCTTCAGTCTTCTCCTCTTCTTCTTCCTGTGGCACCTCCACGACTTCATACACCTCTCCATCTTTCTGGTCTGTGTGGAATGGTACAAGTCACATTACACACAGTCACATGTTGTCATTATAACCACAAATCAACCAGCAGTTAGCAATTCAAATCTGACTTTACACTTTTCCACTGCTTGTCTATTTCCTATAGTCACATTATTTTAAATAATATATTTCAGTGTATTTTAATTAGTATTTTAAGTACAGCAATCATTATATATTTTGTGCAGTCCATGAGAGGCAGCTGTGCACACACAGAGAACAGCTTTCAAAAAGCCAGATTTACTGATGTGGACACATTTGAGGAGTGTATTATTTGTAGGTGCAGGGCCAAAGGTAATTTCTGAGGTGCAGGTCCCGTTTCTATCACCATTCCTCTGTGTTATTATGTGTTTGCTTTAAATGCGCTGTGATTACTCTGGGTAACCACCAATTGTTTACTTCATATATATATATATTTACAGTGGTTACTAAACAAAACCACCACATTTCAGCCTTATAAAAAGCATATTTATTTTATTACATTTGTAAATTCTCATTCTATAGCATGTTATCTACAATATTAAAAAAACAATATCATACATGCAAAACCACTCTGGATCCCCTGTTATACAGTTTTGGACAGGCTCCTCCAACAACTATGTAGTTTTGCAGACAAACTACAGTTCTGCCATCACTTCCTGTATGCTGTCCCCAGATCGTAATATATTTTCCCTCTATAATAAATATGTTCCCTCAATAAACCACTGCAAAGTGAGAAATTATAAAAAACAAGGGCGTCCCTTATGTATTAGGCAGTTTTTTTAGCAGCATATGCATGCTCCCAAGACAATCACTATCCTAAAAAAAGCTTGGAGGATGGAGATACATTAAAGAGCTCTATTTTTTATATTATTATTGCTTGTGTTTAGGACATTTAACGTTTCTGTGCTTGTGGATGCTGTGATAAAAGATGTTCCTGTGGTTAATTTTAGCTAGTTAGCAGTACGATCTGACAGGTTGTCTAGAGCTAAAGTTAGCTTAGCAAGCATGCTAGCCAAGTTAGCAATAATGCTGGCTGAGTAAGTTTCTGATTGCCGGGTTAGCGTTACTATGTGTCATGATTTTGAAGAATGTCCCAAATGCACTGTTTGCTGCTGCTGTTTCTTTTCATTTAAAATGCTATACAACAAGCGAGGCTCTTTTGAAGACAATGACTAATTAGGACCTGTCTTCCGACAGGACTGTCCCAAATGTCTATAAAACAGAAACCATGCATCTCTGAGGGACATTTAAAATGTTCTTTTTCATATGAAGAGTATGCAAGTATTTACCTTCAACATCATTGGTTTGGTCCACTTTATACTTAGGAGTGGAATAGAGGTCTAAGCCAACTGGTCCATTCTCTGAATTCAGAGTGGAGACATAGCCAAAAGATGTTCCATTGGAGTTTACTATCACTGCCTGTAAGGTAAACAGAAACTTTACTTTAAAATTTAATGGGTACCCTAAATAATGAATCTGCTTAGCCGATTTATCCTAATATTTAATTACATGGGAAATACATATTCACAGTGAAAGATCCACATAATGAGGCATGTCAGTATCTTTAAAAAGCCCAGTGTGAAAAGAGTGTAAAAAAGAGGCTTGCATAACACTTGGGAAAACCACAAATGTGCTCTAACCTCAGAGGTGCTATAACCATCCTGAGTGGACAGTAGCTAGGGAGAGAGAGATGGAGAGAGAAGAAAAGAGCAAGGTGAAGGTATTGACCAGCAAAGAAGGTCGATGGCATTACCCCGTTCTCTAACATCAATGCTAAGCTGGAACAAAGAGGAGCAACGCAACTGAAATTAGAAACCATCATTCACTCCTGCCTGCCTAGGCCAAAAGCTTTCAGTCCTGCCGAAGAGAGCTGTAAACCTGCAGCTAGAACAATATGACTGCCTTCTGCTAACCTTTGGCTAAAGACTAAGACATTTTCACTGGTCACATTATTTACATTTTTCTCCTCTGTCCTTTGGTGTGCCCTCCACCACAGCTGTCTTCTCTTGTCTGCTGTCTGGACCTCACAGTTTTCATTCTCCTCCTCTTCCTCAGTCTCCTATGAGAAAAGGCAAGTAAATTATTGTCCATTGTTAACAGTTGATCATGCTTAGGCTGTGTATTTCCTAAGTAAAAAAAAGAAGTCAACAAAGCATCTACATGAAATAAATATAAATATAAGAATATTCTGAACATTTTAGTGAACATTTTCTATTTATTTTTTTTATTTAACAAAAAAAACTATTTACAAAAAACAATATTTAAACACTAAACTAAAGTGTTTGTAATTTAATGTCTAATGGTTTCTTGCAATAAACAATATAAATATGCTTTAGAATGCATGCAAGTATGTTCTTTGTAGAGAATGGAAAACTTACTGAATTGTACATATCTGCATTTTTGAAATTTCAGTATATGAATATATAATGTTATACGTTCTCTGACCTTTGCACAGTACTATACATACTACCCCTGTCAACTGTTCAACATTTCTGTTGATTCATTTGTCACAACATTCTGACACATTGTAAAGTGCAGCTGAAGACTGAATTTTGTTTTATAAAAATGGTACTAATTGAAATATTGAGGTTGGTGTTTTCTTATGACAAATGTGTATATCTTATTCTGTATGCCATGAACATAAAATATAATAATGATTACATGTAATATTACCTGCCTAAAGGTAAATAAAATCTATCTTGCTATATGAACGCAAAACATAATTATACTGATATCAACATTAACATTGACTACCTTCTGGAATGGCTTCTCTTTATTGACACCTACAGATTTACAGTGTAATAAGACAGTATACTGCTAGCTTTCCAAATTGTAAACAGAGAAACACAGATCAATAAGTTCTCATACATGCAGGTTTTCAAAGGATTATTGGATTATTGACCACACTATAAAACTATGCACTGCAGGGTAGCACGTAAGGAGAGAGTGGGAGGAATAGGAAGCGGGAATATTACTTTTGTCATGGTTGTAAAGTGATAAAGATTTTGACAGGGGACGGAATGCTCTATAGTTTTACATCTTACTGTAAAGGCCCAAAATCCTGACGTATACTTCATGTGTAATGCTACAATTCAGAGCCCACAATAAAAAAATAAAAAATTGATCAGTCTTAACCGTGATCATGGGATCCTGCAGCCAGAGGCGGATCAGCGTGGCCAGTGTGTAGTACAGTATCAGGAGCATGATTGGATTGACACAGTGGTGCCACCCCAGATCTGAATGCACAGTAAACCTCCATGTGGAGACACAGTCTGTTCTGACTACTGATGAGATGCCGAACAACCTGTTGAGAGACAGAGAGAGAGAGAGCTGGTGATTTCTTTAAGCTTTTTTAGGCATTGCAATGCCTTCATTCTCTTTCAATGATTAACTGAGGCCAGTGCTACATTCACTTGACCCTTTATTATGATGATGTCACTTCCTGCTTGGGCTCCTTCCTGTACTTAGGAATGACCAAGTTCCATGGCTCTATTGTGAATGCAAACAGGACACAATGTGGGAAGTGGCGCCTGTCCACGCTTTCTCTCAACAGTCGTGCAGACCAAGGCCAAGACTCTGTCAACAACCACAATTAGGCCATGGGACATGGACACGCCTACTGTATAAGCTGCCACTTGCACAGTGAGTCAGTATGCCCAGGAAGCAGCATGTCACCCTCAACATGTGGCACACTTATGCACACCATTTCTAATGTAAGTGATGCAAAAGAAACGCAATCTCTGCAGATTTCACTAGGGAGATCCAAAAATTCTACATTCATCAATATCACCCACACAGCCAAATGTGTTAAGTGTGTAATTAGATATTTTAATCCAATACACTTTTTGTCATATTCAGTGGATATCTCCTTGTGGTCCACTAGCTGTCTGTTCTGTAAGCAGTGAAAAAAAGCCCTGGCTCTCTAAATGGAAAACAAACAAAGTGGTTCAGAACGGAAGACACAACACTACTTCAGCCAATCAGCAACAGGGGTTGTTCGTGCTCGTGCACATAGTACTTGTTGCGTGCATTGTCATGGAAAGATGGCCAAGCCAAGAGGATTCAAAGAACAAAGACTGACAAAGATGTTTTTAGATCAAGCTAGAGCAAATAGCCATGTTAACACATGATTCAACACCTTGAACGACATAAAAAAAGTAATGAGGAAGTTGCTTTTCTTCTGCTTGACAGAATTGAACTTATATTTGCTGTTTCACAGAGCCAATAGGTCAGCATCATTTTGTCTTGTTTGCTAATTAGTGACAGTTTGCCAATCCGAATAATTAACCCAAATAATTAATGTTAGCTACAATACTTGCTGTGATGTTGTTTACACTAATGTTACATCATGTATATTCCATACAATGTTTGCAAATCTCATTTATGGCCACAAAGACCTAAAAATAATTTTAGTAGAACAGTGGGATTATTTGAATTATTCATTTATTAATTAAATGCGTAATATTTGTTATCTTAGCTGGTACAATGCTACGGTTCTCTCGTCAATCACTGTACTGTAGACACAGAAAGGTTTGTAGAAACATCTATTTCTTGCTTGTTTTTTTACTGTATTTACTGTATATTACGCTCCCACACAAGAACAAAGCAGTGAATCAGTGAAATAAAATTTTATTTTCTGATTGTTTTATGGTGGTTATGTTCAAAGGCACAAAAAAAAACTCAGGAAGGATTTTGTATGGTTTGGCAATGCAAGTTCATGGATTTTGGTTGGAGGGGAAGTTGAATTCGAATTTCAACAATCTTCCTCTAGAATTGTTAACTCCACCTTTAAATGATTACTTGTAGTATTAAAACCAGTGAACAACAAAGAGGTACATCAGCCTCCAGTGCTCACTGCAGGTGTTTATTTAGCACCAGTGGTTACATGTAGTCCTCACAGCATGTAGTTTAGCATCATGCACATAATCCTCAGGCTCATAAACTCCACTTATAGCATGTGCTGATAAAGAGCACAGAGCGTTGATCCATCAAATTGACTGCTTTTAAAAAGGAGCCTGAGATTAGGCCAAATGAATAGGAGGGGGTGAGAGTTGTCCGAGGCAATGCAGCTATACTTAGAAATAATGGCTTTACTGTTCCAAGGCGACCGAATTAAAGCTCCTAAAATCAATTTCCAACCAGGAAGTCAAGGACAACAATACAAAGGCATTGGGAAAGTGCTGGGTGTATAAAGAGACCTTGGCTCCATCAGCAGCCCAATCAGAGCGTGACAAGTTAGTAGTATGAGAAAAGCAGAGGCATTTTAGAATGACTCACATCAATGGAAATATCTCACAGATAATGGGATATTAGTTAAATATAGACACAGAGATGCTGTCCCTGTAGAGTGACATAGATCAGCCAGGGAAAAATCTTATGACAAAAGTCAGGCATGTGGGATTTCCTTCTGCTCTTTAAGGTTTAGCAATCTGGTCACTGTGATGACAGGGAGCTAGCCAGGAACCTTTTACAGTTATTTACAGGTCTGGTAAAAATATTCTAAGAAGGTAGATCAAGTATACTACTTTTTGATACATTCTTAAGACGTGCACCTGTTTGGTCAAAATGACAAATTTAACAAGGCTCTTGAGTTGCACAACCTCATCTAAGTGCTCCCCTACCATCAAAAGATTCAGAGTCAAGAAATCTATGTTTGGAAGTCGAGGTGAGCATTACCATTACCAAAGAATGGCCACCCCTCTCTCTTCTTCACTCAGTGTGATGGTAGCCAGTGAGGCTGTCTTTTAGCTGAATTGGCAACGAATAGGATAATATGCTCAGCAGAGGTAGAGGAGAGTTTTGCTTGTACAACAGTGTTATGAATTATATATAAAATTATATAATTTATACCCACTGCCTTCCAAAAAAGATGATCTGCATCTGTGGTTACTGGCTCAAAATTTTAAACATCCACCCAAACATCCACATGTCTGCTTTTGCCATTTTGTGGAGGGTACACCAACACCAGAAAATCCTTATATATAATAAGACGTAAACCATTTCATTTCATTAAATGGCAGAAAACTCTAACACAAAGGCAGAAGATACACACTCTTAAAAAGCAGTCATGGCAAAATTAGGTAAACTGTCACAGCAGATGTTGAATTGGTTCTGACCTCAAAATACTTGATGACAGGTACAGTATGTTCTACTGTTGTTTCAAAAAAGGTCACTACAACATAGCACTATGCTGGAGGGCAGAGTTGCACTTAGGCATGAATTATTTACAACAATGGTATTGATTATGAAGGTGATAAAGCACCAGAAGTCAAAGTACATACAGAACACAGCCACTGCTGGCTTGGTCAGCATTCAGAATAATACAGTACTGATGGTTGATGGTTAATGATGGTTAATGGCACAATGATGGTAGCACACCAGCTGCAAGATCACTAAGAGTCAACATGTTAAATGTGCATTATTCCTGTGCTTTAGTCAGCACAGTTAATAGCCCTGTTGTTGTTCTCATGATGTGAAATCTATTTTTCAACCTTATTTTAAAAGCTCCTTATTCAGTTTTTAAGGTAATCAATACCTCAACATCTCTCTCTCTCTCTCTCTCTCTATATATATATATATATATATGTATATATACAGCTTTGTATTGCAACACACTACATAAAAAATAAATCCTGAAAATAAACTATGCATTAGTATTCTAATATACAATCAACTGTAGATCGGTAGTAGATTAGGAAAGTGTGCCAAAATCTAGTTAAAGATTTTCAGAAGATCTGTTACAAAACCTGATGTAGGTGTCGTTGACCGAGATGCTGTCCTGGAAGAACTGGAACTGGTAGAGGTAGAGGACGATGAGGTGACCAGCAGAGAAAATGGCCATAAGCACACACAGACAACTGAAGAGGAGAGTGTCGAAGGTGTGGCAGAAGGACCACCATGTGCACAGAGCCAAGAACACAAAGAAGTAAACGGCTGAGGTCAGAGAGGGCAGCATCATACCTGTGAAAGTGGGCAAAACGAATGTTGACGCAATTAAGGAGAATACACAGCTAAAAGTACATTCAAGACACACAGCTTTAGAAGCTTTAGACACTGACAAAATGACAAAACTTCACCACTCTGTAAAGATTATATGACTAATTGAAGTTTTTCACTCACAATTACACCTGTTTTATGTGACAAATAACTGATTTAATTCATTTTCTTTAAAAATCATAACAAACTTTTCACACTGTATATTTGTTTATTGAACGGCATGATATTTTATCTTAATACTTTAAAACAGCTTAGTGAATGGCTTATTTTGTACTAGGAAATAAACTGGCTTTTACAGTATAATTTCTTTTTCATTTCCATTTTATATCTGGTTTACTATAGCTTTGCCTTTTCTGAACCTATCTGTAAAAACATGTCCAATAGTACTGTAGATATTCAGGAGAACTCATTCCTTACCTGTCAGCCCCAGCAATATAGTCACAACCACCTTTCCTGCTGTAGTAATGAGGTTGCCAATGATCTCCTTCACTTTTGATGCCACTCCTGCAACTATGCGCAGGACCTTCATCTTGGTGCTCTCCTTCACCTCCTCATCCTCTTCCTCCTCGTCCAGAACACCATCCTCTTCCTCTGCCTCATCCTCAGCATCAAAGTCCTCGTCAAAGAGCATTTCGTCAGTTTCATCATCAAGGTCCCTCTTATCTTCGCTCTCCTCCTCCTGCAAGTGTTTGCACAGAAATTACACCAAATGACATGACATCAGAACTACAACAGAGTATGCAAATGATTCTCCCACAAGTAGTACTCTCCAAAACCTCACTTAGCCCCAGTTTAAGAAACTGTGCAAGTGCCCTAGAAGACTTGACTTGACTTGACTTGACTTGACTTGAAGACCAGAACCAGGACATAATGTTAGCTTGTTAACCCTGTGCTGCTTTACTCAGTGCATTGGAGAAAAAAGTAAAGACTAAATAGAAGATGGATTTGCAATTAACTAATCACTCACAAAGGAAAAACAGTGAGCATGTTTTTCTTGTTTAGAACAGGCAATAATAATGTTCACTAAAGCATCCCTGCTGCAACCCTCAGAATACAGTTTGCATTGTGTTATTTTTTTAGTTCCTTCAACTCCTGGTTTATTACTCTTTATAAATAAAACTGATTAAAGTTAAGAAGAAATGAAGTCATACGGTGATTGAAGACGTTTCAGGAAAATATATCCAATTAGAAAGTGAGAAAAAGTAAGGTGTGTGTCTCTGGATAACTGCAATTTCACAAATATGCTGCATATTAACCCACCTCTGTAAAGCTGTACCCCATCAGCAACAACACATAATAAACCAAACAAGCTTTTAACTGCTCCACATGTGTGGCCTGAAGCACTGGAACCAGCACCCTGCTAACGTTAGTATGGCATACCGGCTTTACTGAACACACCCATGAGCTCTTCACAGACCATGTGCTAATGCTTACTGATTTAACACTATAGGCTAAATTCTTGAACATTAACTAGGACTAGCTTTGGACATTAACCCTTAGCATTCAATTAGCATCATGACTGCCATCTTATTATACTATAATGTAATTATAATGTATAATGTATAATTAGAATGTAATTACCTAGTTAGACAATACACATAGTTACATGATCATTTATGATCAGTTTACATGCTGTACTGACAGATTACAGTCTGCTTTTCTAATTTTCTGCTTTTTCATTAAAACAAATATTATTTTTTATTTTTTCTTTAACAATGTTTCCACAAATTTATGACAATTCAAAAATCTTTTCTGCACTTTCACATAAATTCAAGTCTACTACTACTACTCAAGTGATAAATAATTTATATATATTTTGATTAATTAATTAAAAATGCTAAAAAACTAAATGCAATTTTCAGTCCATGCTTAGCTTTGGTCTTTACGAGCATTCCTACATAGAGCTCTTAAAAGCTAAAGCACAATGTTTGTAAGACCAAAACAGTGACAAAGAACTGTAATGCAAAATGCAAGGCTAAATACACAAAGTGACAGCCATGTATAAACAATCCTGAACTGAACTCATTACAACTATAAATGAATTAGGCACCGGTCACATTGATGTTAATGCAATTAATTTCCCTTTACTTGTGAGATAACTTCCAGTCTAAATCTTGCAATGCATTCTTTTTTCACACCTAAATTCAATAGCATAATAAAGCAGTTTTCACAAGAATAAAACCTTACAGTGAAAAAAAGTACTCAGCAACAACACTGTTAGTGAAACTAATGTTTTTAAATTTGATGGCTTTCCATTTAAGTTATCATGCTCATTAGCACTTTGTAGCTCTGCCATGTATTTGGCATGGTACCACAAGCAGTTTATATTTTAAATAAATAAATTATATAAATAACATGATCTCACTCTCATTCAAGTATACCACTATGCTCAGAGAGACTGTCTGGTTGATAACTGTGTCTACAAGTAATTCCAGTTCCCAATATAATATGGTTTTATTATAGGAAAATATGTGCTTTAGTGAGGCTGGCACAAACACTCCAGTTACTTTTCTTTCAGTCCATGTAATAAAGGACGCAAATCAAGATGAGATGATTTATAGCTGGATTAGCACAAACACAATATGTTTGTGTTAGACTATGCAAGTATGTGTGTCTTTTCATCATCATAACTGCTTTGAATCTGGTTAGTTGTCTGCATGGACTTGTGCCAGTAAATCAATAAATGCAATACCAGGGAAATTGATATTTTTATGGAACTACTGTACTACTGCCACACCTGCTACAACAGAACTCCTGAGAGGCAAAATGAGAAAACTGAGAGATTATAGTATTCCATTATAGTATTTAATTTATCATGCATTACTTATTATCTTGTGAATTACTCTTCTTCTTATGTATTTGCTTTGTTTTGTTGTGCATGTGAGTCTATTTGTGTGCAATTGAGAAGGTGACAGACAGAATGTAACTTTTTATAATGTATAATAACAAATACAATTCCATGTGTTTTCCCTAATTATCAGAATATGAAAAATGATCAATTATTTCAGGGGAGGGAAACACTGCAGGTCAGTAAGATGAATAAGTCTGTATTGTCATATTAGTATCTTATTACCCTCCTCTAGTACTGTTTACTGTTTAGATGTTTATGATTGTTTTTAGTTCATTATTTTATTTCATATTTCAGTGAGAAATAATAAGAATATGACAAAAATAAAGTTGACAATACACTGTAATTGTCAATATGAATCTCACCTGATCTTCGGCTTCAAAATCCAGGTTATACTGGGCCATTTCCTCAGGGGGCCTCCTCTGCTCAAGGCGTCTACACAACAGCCAGGTGCCCAGGCCCGCCATGAACATGCCAATGTCTGGAATAAACACTCGGATGCCATTGCCTGCATCTGCCCCTACAACACTTACAAGAAAGAACATACCAAAAATAAGCTGCTGGGTTTACATTGTTTTCAGATTTTTATGAAACAGTAAGAGAAAAATAAAGTTTCCTTAGCCCAAATGTTGCCCATCAGCCAAGACATTAATGTTTGCTTCTTTAGCTTAACCTGAGCTATGAGTGCAATGTAATGCTATCATAAGTAATATCACAACTACTAATGAGCATAACACTTTACCAGTTATCATCCTGTAAACTACATGCTTAAATCATTGCACACTCTTTGGTAGCGGTATCTATAAAAAATTACAAAAGTTACAACTTTTTTGTGATGCACTTTTAGTTCCTTTTGTGCACTCATTTCATCAAGTTATTTCATCTTTATAGATAAACTACTACATTCTAAATTTGATGATATTAAAAACCATAAAATAGGTATGCTGTACATAATAAAAAGGCTACTACATCTGGTGGAAATGGTGTGATTTTTCATTAAATGGTCATTGTTTGATTGCAGATTGCGTCAAAATGAGTGGAATGGGTGTTTGTGAGGCTTGTGTGAATCATTACCAAAAAAAAACATTTCAGAATAATTCCTAAATATTCTGAGAACTAGAGAAAAATTTAACTAAGGATTGTGTTTTTATGAGAATCCTGCCACACACATGAACCTGTTACTGCAGTTCATCTGCCAATAGTAAATTAAATACAACACGCATCTGCAGAGCTCCTGTGAACAAACACCATCTGCACTGATGAAAAGGTGGGAACTTTCTGGGAATGCTGCAGCATTTTCCAGCTAAAGCTTCTCGCACATCTGTTGCGTGCTACGATGCGTTGGTTTTATATGCCTCTCCACCCAGTTCCATAAAATCAGCCTTGCTCCATATTAAAAGGATATAAATATTTCTCATTAAACACACATTTGGTTCCTCTAAAGCGTCCCCATGTAAAAAATTTAATTTCTCTCCAAACTGTCACTCTATTCAGGAGTGATTTCTTCAAAACAACTTTTTTTTCAGAGCTCAATTAGGATGTCTATAAAATCCTGTTTTTTAAGGAGAATTGCTTTTTTTTAAAAGCACTCTGGTGTTCTTTAGGCCTGCACAAACAAGCTGACTTAGTACTTAAAACCCACAAAGTGAAACTTCTGTGATTTCAGTGGCTTGCAGAATAATAAGTATGTTTATTAAGGAAGTAAACATTGATAAGAAAGTCTCACCAACTACATGGCCAATCCACAGGACACAAGAAACTTTTACTCCTCCCAATTTTAAGTCAGAATTAGTGAACATCAGGGCATAAATTTCTTTGTATATATTCAAGCTTTAGAGAAAAAAAACAGCTTACACAAAAAGTCAGAAATAAACGTTATCCCTAAAGTGACAACCTTTCCCTAAAGTCTGAACCTTTTCACTAGCCAGTTAAAATGGAGATTTATTTCAACTACATTATGTAACTACAAGTTTTTTACTATATGTAACTTCTGTGGTCAAAATTATATTTAACTCTCACATCACACTCAAACACTGTTACACTGTTTACAATAAACAATTCTTGCTGTCAAGCTGGCTGCATAAAACCCTTTGGAATTACTTGTAGTCAGTAAAACCTGTCTCTTTTGGGAGATGTGCCAAAGAAGAGCACATCACTGACTAGATGAGCAAAGGCAGCTCGCCTTATAAAACTCAAAGTGAAGTAGCAACAGTTAATCAATGCTGGAAAATTGAATTCCTGTCTAATTAGGAGCCTGTGGCATTTCCATTTGATTAAGAGCTTAACTCTGCCCTTTAAAACACAGAAAAACACCACCTGTGTGAAGACCATACATCCTCATAATGCTACTGAATGTAACATTTTGTAAAAATGACAAAAGATGGTAAAAATGTACAGAATGCTTTTTTCTGTATCATATATTTAGCATCCACTTTTGCCAGAATTTCTTCAATAAGCAGTAAACTAGGGTAAACATCTCTACAAAGCTACTGAACGCAACAGTCAACATTTCATCTGTCTTAAGTGGTGGATGTTATAGAAAGTCATATTAAACCGCACCTAAAAGGGGTGCTTCAACGCACGGTAACAGCTCTCGGCAAAAACTCAATGTAATGACATGCTCGGTTTCTATCTTTTCAGGGCCAAAGCGGCCACTTTAGACTCATCTCTGCCTGCCGTCCCGGCTCTAAGTCAATTTGGCGGCTCTGTTTCCTCTCTCTCCCGTGTCTCCATGCCAGGTTTAAGAGGAGAGAGGCATCAGTGTGGCGTAATGTCATGGCTAAATGCCTTCGTTGAAGTAACAGGTCAATTAGGGACATAAACAGTTTATAGTTCTGCTTCCTGCCACTTTCCAGCGGCCCCACGCTCCCTGTCTGCAGCTCTGAAGACATGCTTCGGACGTTCCCCCACTTAGGAAAACCGCGGCTAATACAATCAAGGCCTCACGAGCACATCCATATGTCAAGGTAGGCTGTGAAAAATAAGGGCTGTCAAAAGCAGGTCAGGTGTAATTAGGTTTAGTCATCTTCAGGGAAGCGGCCGGTTAGGTGGAGTATACAGGTCGGAGCCGTATGGAGTGAGTGTAGACTGCTGAACACACACGAAAGTGGGCCGTAATGCTGTTTGCTTCTGTTTGCTGATAACAGGAGATTGGAAAATGATGCTTACAAAGGCAAGCGGCTCAATATTTTAAAAATACCACAAACATCTCTTGCTCACCTACACTCAACTGAAAAAGAGTGCACTAGTCGATAATTTTCCACTACTTAAAGTTATTAGCTGCACAGTGATATTATGACTGATTTCACACATGGACCACACATGGTGCTTCTTTAGTACACACCTAGTCTTTCCCTGAAACCCTGGTCTAAATGCAACAGTCTTCTGCAAACCAACTGTTGATAACACAACTATATTCCATCTCCTTCTCATAACATTTTAGAATATTAGTGGAGACATGAAAAACTATTAAATAATTAAAATGAACAATACTACAGTTACCTGCAGTGAGTCCATCAACAAAACTGCAGTGGAGGACACAGTTAAAGTAGCCAATAACCAAAAGCCTGTTTTTCAAGCGGAGATATTTTTCCTCAATGTAAGCTAACTTTCTTGTAAATCAGTTTTACAGGCTTTACTATCTTAACATTAAAAATGATTCTGATTTTCTTCCCAATTGGGATTGCCAATTAACCAACCAATACATATTCTCCCCCTATCACACGCAACACTCCGGACACTGGGAGGATAAAGATCATCACACGTGCACAGCCAGCTAGCACCTTTTTCCGAACTGCCACAGGTGCAACGTCACGGGGCAATCAACATGATCGAAGGTAAGTGCTGTGTACACGGCTCTGATGCATTGGCCTGCAGCAAGGTCAATTGTGCTCTCCCCGGCCCCAGCTGAACTGTGCTACAATTGTAACAATACACTCAAGGTCGTCATATACCGTGGGATACTGCCAGTATGCCAGTGATTATGTAATTAGTAACACTGATATATTTAACCACCCAAACTCAAAATGCAACTGGCTCAGATACATTAACATGGACATACATTCCACAAGTTAACTTTAAATGCTTAGCAAATAAGATGATATAGTGCTTGAGCTAAATCAAAATGTCACTAAAACATTAAAGGAAGACTATTTGTTGCTGCCTTTTTAAAAAGAAAATCAAATCCTGGCATCAATTCCACTATTTCTCTTAAAAATTCCTAGAAAAGCATGTAAGCATTAGCCAAATGTCAAAGCCTTTCACACTGCTCTAGCATTAAAAGTGCAAAATACTTTCCTCAGCTATCTCTTTTTTCTCCCAAATACACTTTTTCCATGCTGACATGGCTTTAAGTTGCAAGGCATACAGAGTGAAACACAATATTGATCGCATCTACCAATGGTCAGAGCTGACTGACCCTAGGGAGGAGATTCATGCTCAATTGGCCCAGTACAACAGCCTCACAATTTATGATATGGATAAAACTGAAAAAGTTAGCAACCAAAGGCTGCTCCAAGATCATCACCATGCAACACAAATCACAGATGTCAAACAAAACCCTGGAAGGTCACAGCACTGCAGTGTTTGTCATTTAAATCCACTAATATTTGTTAGGTCAAAAACCTAAATCAAGTTATAAATAAGAGAAAATACTAAATGTTGTGATTTTTAGGTCTAGGTTTGATCAGTTTGATTTGGAATTAATGTTATAATAAATGGTCATTTAAGGTAATGAAGCCATAAAATTGTATGCAGGAACAGTGACGTAAGTCAAATTTCACAAAATGATCAACCCTTTAATAAGCTATGGAAGTCCATTCCAAGCTGAAAGTGCAACAGACTTAATATTTGTGAATACATGTATTTGCATACAGTGTATGAGAGAGATCTATAAAACAATCCACAAAAAAGTAAAAACAGAATAAAATGATTTGTATTTTACCTCTCAAATCCAATTTGTCGTATAGACTTCTCCCACAGCGTACCTGGTGAAATAAAGGCAAAGGTTTTAATGTCTGGTGTACATTTTTCTGCAGCTCTAAAATTATAGTATATTATTATAAATACCATTATACTTATAAAGCAAGACAAAAATGGCCATTGCATATTTTGTGTTAGTTTAACTAAGTTTGACTTAATAATTTTTGGATAAATTTATGGTAAAATGGAAGTTTTGGCTTTGTGTATATATACAGCCAGTACTCTATATGTACTGTTCTACACCACATTCATGCTATATAGTAATGCATTAAATCTTCATTGTTTTTGTGGATACTTCACACAGTAACACACAAACAGAAAAGAGTGCCCAAGCACACACAGTGCACCCAAACCAAATAACTGTTTACCACTTATAAATTCCTGATCATCATTCCAGTCACTGTATTTCATTTCCAGGTATTTTTTTGCTCAGGGAGCTGACTGATAATAATGACTGGAGCTAGCTAAGAAAAACGTGCTTGACTTTGTCTATAACTTCTGTGTTTGCAATAATGATAAATCAATATGTGTGTCTACTGTGTTAGTAAATTAGGCGTGTAATTGCATGTTGGATTGCCTTTTGAGGTTGATGAACTGTTATAGACATGATTCAAGTTCGTGACCATCGCCAAGGGTTCAAGCCTCCTTGCTTCAAGCGTGACTTCACAGAGTAATCTGGGGATTACTGATATTATTTTCTCCACTTTAAAATAATACTGATCCGCACTGCCTCATAATACAGATGCTGGTATTATGATTATGGTTATGGTTATTATTAATAAGGACAATCAAACATTCCATAAACCTTTTAAATCATACATAGTAGTTAGGCAATATCCTGATCCTGAATATCCTGTGTTATAAGGCAGATATAATTATTGTTCAACAATAACTCCAACACACTGGAATAATGTTTTTTTTGTCTTGGTATCTGTGGATATAGATGTACTAAGCTTAAAGGTCTGTCGGTAGTAGTATTGTTGTAAACAGAAAATGTCAAGTCTGACTACAAAAAGCACTGCCATAAGAAAAGAAATGACATTCCTGAATCCAAACATTTGTAACACCTAACTGCCTCCAGTCCAAACCCAGTCGACAGGTGGATGAGTATTGACAACTGTTCCACAGCTGGTGTAAAAAAAAAAAACACCAGTTGGGTGGAACTCATTTTAACAGTTATTAGTGTTCAAATGCAGGCTATTTCTCTTACTTTATATTTTTGTATTATAATGTTTTTGAAAAAACATTTCACTCATAGTTTTATGGTGATTTACATGTTTTTTAGAGTCAGTGTATTGAGTAATTCACATGGACACAATGCTTTTAATAAACAAGCTGAAAAAGGTGTCCAGAAAGGCAGAGTAGCAGTGCACCACTTTGGAATTCCTGAACATCCCTCGACTATTTGTGTAAGTGTTTATTTTGTGGAGACTGCTGATCGATAGTGCCTGCTGCACAAAAGTGTGTTGTGTTTCTTTAAAATATATCCTAAATTGTCGCTTAGTTTAAAGTTCTGAACATTTCAGAATAGTATTAACAACATTACTACCTCAGTTTGAATCTATCATGTCTAAACAGGCTTAATGTTTGCATTTCACAATACTGGCTTAAATCACAACATCAGGAAAAGGATCAGAGAAAATATTGTTCCAAGCAGATGTATAGTACTACTGAACATGCAACAGTAGTAAAATCTAAAGTTCATAATAGTACATGCATGTCAGAACTCCAGGAATTCCATATTACTGCAGGTCTAAACCAGATAAATAAGGGGTGGGGAGGAAATTCCACAGATGATTGCTCATAAGTTTAAAAAGGTCATAGGTTTATAGGGCCTTTTTGGGGTTGTGCGTTTCTGTTAAGTAACAGTTTCCATGAAGCTCTGAGACAACACAATGTAAATCATCACTCATCAACAATTTAGTTTTTGCGGAGATTGCGATCAAGATGATTTTATTCGAGGATTGGATTTAGGCCCAATCCTTCCTCAGGGAGTCATCTGGCCAGTGTTCATAGCACATATTTCTTCTGCTTTGCTTTCTTTTGTGTTTTGTGTGTTTGAGATGCAATGCCTGGCTGTCACAGCAGCCCCACACTTCAGACGCATTTAAGATCTTTGTGAGTCAAACCTTTTTTTTTTAAATAGAAATAGAAATAGCAGGACTTTTAAACAGAAACTTTGCATTTCAGGGTGTCCTGTTAAAGATAAATGGGCTCTTTCTATCTTGTGCAATCCTCTGTCTGCTCAATTTGAAGTAGGATATGTCTTTTTCAGCTAGCAGTAATTCATGCTTTTAAAAAGTGATAAAAAATGATTGCGGTCAGCACAATGCACTGAAGCTTGAGATGAAACAGGAGAGGCAAGACATCACCGGCTTAGTGAGATATTACCAATTCTGTAAAGTACTTTATACAAAAGCTGATTCATTTTTTTTAACTGAAAGGTTTAAAAAATGTTCACGCTTATATAATATATATGACCTATGTATGATCCCATGTCATATCACTGTAGAGAAACATATATATATGTGTGTGTGTGTGTATTGCCGTGAACTGAAAGATGATCTTTGTCACATATTTTCTAAAACAAAACATTGTTCAACAGCTTTCCCATTTTAAAAAATGTTTCCAGGTTAATCCATTAATGGCATATTTGGCACAGTCAGGACAGAAGCATGGTGAGAAAAGAAACAGGAGGGAAGGGTGTTGTGTTGTCAGAACATCAGACAGACTGCCCACACAGCGTGGAAATGTTTAGTACTTTTCTTAATTTATATTTTAGACAAAACATAAAGACCATTACATACATTGTAGCTGTATAACTTAACATCTCAGTAACTGTGGTTTCTAAGATGTAAATATCATGTTTTAAGCCTCTATTCTATAGAGAGGCTAGAATTCTATAGTCAGAAATCCTCAACAGTTGAGTTCATGAAGGTAAAGTATACAATATGAAAAGAAAACTTTATGATGATGAATCTCTCCAAGCTCAGGAGCAGTTCTGTCTAGACAAATGTGAGTTTAATGGTTTGAGGCAGAGTTTCATGAGCTCTTGAAGGCCAACTATCCACACACTTCTCAGCCACAGAGAGGACTTTCTGTCTGTTGTCTTTAAAGTAAGTATCATTCAGCATTTCTTACATGGAGATTTGCAAATAGAGTCTTGTGCTATAATTTGGCCTTATTTAAACTATAGACTTATTCCTAGCATTGAAAAAGTTGAGTTTGAGCATGCATTCTATGTGACAGACAACACGACCACACTGTTTATACAGTATGATAGGAAATTTGTAGTTCTTAAGTTTCTCAAAGTGTTAAGACAACATTCTACAAGAAACCTGTACAATAAACGGTTTTTAACACTACACTAATGACTTGTCAATGTAGCATGTTGAACTCACAGTTGAAGTCAGGCCTGATGGAGCTCCCTGCAAGTAGGCTGTTAACAGTGATTTGGTAGATGATGTGAAACAGGAGGAAGGTCATACTGGAAAAGCACAGCGACTTCAGCAACCATCCCGTGTGACCTGTAGGAAATACAACAACGTCAGGTAAATGACATTTTACATGACAAAAGATCTGACAATACAACTTCACATGCTGATAAACCTACTACATAATTGACTCACAGAATAACTGTACACAATGATGTAATAATTAATAATGAAATTAATTAGGTAGGTAAACATAACTGGAAGAGGCTGATTTTGCGAAAGCACTTGATAAATCTGATTAATAACTATTTACACTCCTCTAACTCCATGTATTAAATTTGCAAGGAAATGCAAGACATTCTAAAAGCACACATAGGTTGACACATTTCTTGTGTTGTGTTAACTGAGAACCTATTTGGTGGCGAAGCAGAAACCATAAATACACCCATATAAGGCTAATGTAGAAATATTGCAACTGGACATTGTGATGGAATGCAGCATTGAAAATACATGAAAATACATAGGCTTTTTCAACAGATGCAGTTTTAATATGTTTAGGCAGTCTTGTCACCATAATTTTTTTCTCATAACCTATTGTAGTCAAATAAGTTCACACCACCAGCAATATTCGATGAGGTGGAGTGGCTGGTGAAGTGGACCTAATCTGAGCATGTCCAGTACACAAACATAAGCCCAAGACCCCATATATAAATGAGTACTAGGCTGCCAGCTCTTCTAACCCTCCTTATCTGACTCAGCCCTGGCTTGAGCTTGCCATGGCTTCATAAAACTGAGATCGCAAAACAATTTGTGCTAATTTCCCCTCAAGTTTGCCCCTGGCAGTCACAGAGAGAGGATGGAGAATGCTCGTTAATGTGAGGCTGACGGAACAGAGACAGCCAGGAGCCTGCAGTCCAAATTCCCTGCTAAAACCCTCAACCACATCACACTATTCCAGATGCGGCTGCTTTTGTCCTCATAAAACAAAAGCCTAAGTGATGAGGAAAAGACCAGAGTTTGGTAGAGAGTGAAAGCCTTTTCACACAGCCTTTATCGGGCCCACTTTATTTTGATAATCTCCTGCAGTTTTCTACAGATGCTTAAATTATTAACAAACTATCTGTTGAAACTCTCAACAGTGTTAAGATTCAATCTGAGTTTAGGATTAGGTGAAAGATGATATCAAGGTAAGGATAAGGATGAACTCAATGAACTCAAATTTTGCAACCATTATGTTATTTTATATTATTTTCACAATAACATAACATTTCTCAATTACTCAAATGTAGTGTCTGTGTAAATTACTCTAAAAACACAACTTTTTTAATGACACCATTCTATTTATAGTATATAGTGTTTAGCTAACACTAATTTCACAAGCAGTTTTGTTAAAATTAATTGAAATTGGTGTTGTGTATAAGAATGCATTTATTATGAAGATCCAGTAGGTATACTGCAATATAGAAAGCATTACTTCTGTCATTTGCTAAATGACAGGTTCAAATAATGTATAACCACTGGTTTTATACAAGTAATCATTACATTACATACTTAAATTACATTACATTACATTCATATTTAAATTAAAAAACACATTATAAAATATACTTGTTTAAAATGTTATTTCAAAAAAGCATAAAAATATCCTTTGCAGCAAAGATAAGACATCTTAAAAAGAAAATATGTAACAGGCTGCCTGTGTATACAATATACACTTTATGTTCAAATTAATGCATTCAGCTACTTTAAGTTGCACCCACTACTGACACAGATGTGCAATTGCACGCACACCTTGTCTAGTCCCTGTAGATAATTACTGCCAATATAATAAGACTCTCTAAAGCAGATAATCATGAAGCTATTGGCATTATACCTAATACAACATCCTGTACAACATTATGCCTGTACAACATCCGGAGAATTCGACCCTTCCTCTCTAGAGAGGCAACCCAGGTGCTTGTTCAGTCTCTCGTCATTTCAAGACTTGACTACTGCAACTATCTTCTGGCTGGTCTTCCTCTGCGCACCATCAGGCCCCTGCAACTCCTCCAGAATGCAGCGGCACGGGTCGTCTTCAATGTCCCTAAATTCAGCCATGTCACTCCACTGCTGCGTTCTCTTCACTGGCTTCCTGTAGCTGCTGCCCGCATCAGATTCAAAACCCTGACGCTGGCCTACAAAGCCAAGAACGGACCAGCCCCTCCGTACTTGATGGCAATGGTCAAAAGCCGATCCGCACCTAGAGCCCTTCAAGCTTCAAGTACGGCTCAGCTCGACCCGCCATCCCTCAAAATCCGCGGAAGACAAGCAAGCGTCCAGGCTTTTTTCTGTCCTGGCAACAAAGTGGTGGAATGAGCTTCCCCGGCTTCCCCGGCCGAGACGCTCGCTGTCTTCAAACGCAGACTGAAGACCCACCTCTTCCGAGACTACTTGGACGATTAGAGTACTATGGTCACCTTATTGTCTTGTGTTTAGTAATGTCTAAAGCTTAGAGGTATCCTTTGAATTATTGGTCTATTCTAACTAGCTAAAGTTTTTCTTGGGTAAATAGCAAAGCACTTTGTAAGTCGCTCTGGATAAGAGCGTCTGCTAAATGCCGTAAATGTAAATGTAAATGTAAATGTAATTCTAGGTGTGGGCTAAAGGGTTGAGCTTACTAACGCTCTGGACACTGAATTCAATCAAATCCTCACATCAATGCTTGAAAATCTAGTAGAAATCCTTGCTTGGACAGTATAGACAGTTCCTTTAACAAAAGCAGGATAAACAAAGTTATAATACCCTAGATTTCGGAAAACATAACAACTGAGCAGGTGTGCTAATACTTTAAATATAGTGTATTTGTGAACTCATCAGGGATGAGCATTTTATTACTTTTGCACTTTAAACATCATATCATTAGGTAATTTAAATATATGCATATATTAGAATAACCAAGCTAATCCTTAGCAAAACTAATATGGAAAGCTTTAAAAAGATAATAATTGATCAGTCTGATCTTTAAAACAGTCTACTAAAATGTTTGCTTGTCTGTTTATCTGTCTCTATGATACATTATGACAAAATGTTTCCATGTGCCATATGTGTGTTATGTGATTCAGGGTACTGGACTATTCTTTAAAATAACCCCAAAGGGACATCTGCATCAGACAGATGTGACAGACTAATATGCCTGTCGTTATAACCTTAAATAATTAATACATGACTTTTGTATGTGCCAGATAAAACATGACAGGCTACTAAAAGAGTAACAAAAATATCAATTTAATCCCTTAAATTATATTCAAATTAAAGTTGTAGTGGATCCTGACCAAACATCTTAAATATCACATTCTGGATGACACCTGTGGTAAATTAAATACAAAAGACTATCCATTGATTAACTAATTATCTAAGGTGAATAAGATAAAATGTTGCCTGTAGCAAATTAAAGAGATGTCTGGCGCGTTCCATGTTTTTGCATCTAGTTTTTACTGCACTGTCATTTACCAGATGCTCTTATCCACAGCCTAGTACAAATAAGAGCCCATAATAGCATATTTAATCATTACGAGGGGGACATATTTAGATCTACACTTAGACTAAAAAGCGTTTTCACTGTAAATGCAATACTGAAGCCAAATCATTGTCTGGGAAGCAGACTGTAAATGTTCAAGATATATTTCTTAAGAGTGTTTCACACTTTTAGGGTCAAAAGCATCAATGAAGGTTCAAAATGTTGGGCTGTTGGGCCCAATGCTGCCACTGTTGGGCCCTTTACCCTCTCCGCTCCCCAGGCGCTGGAGTTGGCTGCCCACCGCCCTGTGTGTGTGTGTACTGACTGCCCCTAGTTCACTAGTGTGTGTGTGTGTGTTCACTACCACAGATGGGTTAAATGCGGAGGACACACTTCGCTGTACAGTGTACACTGTACAGTGACAAATACATGCACCTTTACCTTTACCTGACAATCTACCCAGATGCTTGCTGAATCAAACTAAGAGAACTAACAGCAAGTCTATTATTCCCAAAAAACTGAGCCAAATACATAATCAAAAATGCCATGATATTAATATTGTATAGAATAGAAACATTTTTTACAGTATTTATACTTTAAACTATGCATTACATGTGAAAATGCAACATGTGTTGTCTCTAAGCCCACTTACTTATTTTTTAGAGCATAGTTATAACAGGAGAACTGCATAATGATCTAACATCCAATTTGGTTCTTTTTATAAAAATGTGACCCTAGTAGGTGTTTACAAGGCCAGTTTATCTTATCTCTTTATGCAGCATGCATTTGCCCACTGTTTAGGAAATATTTCCCACACCTGTGTTGTTCTGAGAAAAACATATCATGTGATTCATTGTGATAACATTCATAGTGTCATATCGTCTCCTGCAGGTATCACACAACTATATAAGATCTAGTAAGATCTAAGAACCAGCATGGCAGAGTGCATTTCCTTCACAATAAAGGCAGGTCTTTTTAACTATTGATGAGAATGTAAGTGGTCCACTTTAGAAACTCCCATCCTCTTCCTCCCTCTCTCTCTCTCTCTCTCTCCTGGTTCTATGAGAGACAATACAGTAATGTCCCTGCCCTTCCTCTGACCACTTTGACTACTGTGTCTTAAGCAAGTCTTGAGCAAAAGTCTGAAGACCACATTCTTACAGGACTGCTGCAACATGATATCCATTGAAAAAACTCATTGTGTGGCACATGATTGTCAGGACGCATGAATAAGCCTTAGACGCCCATGACCCTGTTGCCAGTTCTCTTAATGTTATGGCTGATAGCTGATATAAGTTGCTTTCTAAAACTAAGACTGTTGTTGCCTTGTTGTGTGCATTCTGTATTTCTGTGTTCAATCAATTGGTCATTTACAAGCAAATATGCTCTCAACTAACATATCTGTAGCATACTGCAGCTTCTTCATGTAACCCGGTCAGTTCCCAATGCTGTGCCACACAAGGCTACAAGTTTTTAATCAAGAGAGATAAAAGGGCAAACTTAAAGTGTTGGTGGATCAATGTGGTGTCTTTCCCCAGTCTCGGGAAGTCTCTCAGATAATTACACTTTAATGAGCTTTAAATCTTTAGTGTGACTACAAAGCACTACAAAAACCTCAAGCTTAATCCTCTTACATAAATGTTTAATCAAGTGAAAAGGTAAGTAGGAGTATGAACAAACACTGCTATAGAGCTACTGTCATGTACAGACTGAACAAAGGGAAAAATGTCTCTCATCTGGACACATATCGCTTAAATATTATATGGCATAAAAAGGCACCTAGCTGTTAATAGCTGTACTGTCATCTAAAATAAGCAATCTACGTTAAATTAAATAACTACAAACACAAACAGTTAAATAGCTACTTCCATCACTACAACATGTAACTGTAGCCCTCTGCTTAGTCTTAGACACATAACACACTCACCTAGCACTTTATTAGGAGGACTATACTAATCCTCAGTAGGTCTCCATTTGCTCTCAATACTGCTTCAAGTCTTTGTGTAATGGATTCTACAATGTAATGTAAATATGCTGCTGCAAATCTCCCATTCTACCACATCCCAAAGGTGCTCTATTGGATTCAGACCCAGTGACTGTGAAGACAACTGAACAACAATCAAATGATGAACTTGTTCATTAAACCAATTAAATAAACGCCTTAAGACGATTTAACCAGCCATTAGAAGATGGGTTGTTGTGGCTATAAAAGGATGCACAAGGTCAGCAACAATATTAAAAAAGGCTGTGGCAGT
The DNA here is from genome assembly GCF_030463535.1 of Salminus brasiliensis. Taxonomy (NCBI): domain Eukaryota; kingdom Metazoa; phylum Chordata; class Actinopteri; order Characiformes; family Bryconidae; genus Salminus; species Salminus brasiliensis. The sequence goes on from NC_132900.1 coordinate 9,519,100, forward strand.
CAAGTGATGATTGATAGGCTTTAAAAGACCCAAAGTGTGCCAAGAAAACATTCCCTGCATCATCACATCACCTCCACTAGTTTGGATTGGCTGACTGAGGTCCACCTCAAGTTTCAATGTGTTGCTCAATCAATAAGGCATTTCTGTCCACAGAACCAGCACTCACAGAATTTTTGAGTAAACTTTAGAAACTGTTTTGCTGAAAATTCCAGGAGATCAGCAGCTCTAGAAATACTCAAACCAATAGATCTGGCATCAACATTCAAGTGATGCACAAGATCATCCCATTCTAATGGTTGATGTGAACATCACCTGAAGCTGCTGGCCCATATCTGCATGATTTTACATATTTCACTGCTGTCCAATAATGACTATTTAATTAATTATTTAATTGTAGAATGAGTAGGTATACAGGTTGTCCGAAGAAAGTAACCGGTGAGTGGATATATTAACTAACCCAATTCTCTCCCCAATTTAGTCATTTACAATTTTTACTCACATGCTAGGACTTCCTGTAACAGCACTGGGTAGGTAAAGACTTGTATGTGCTTCCTCCAAACCATATCAAGCCAGTCAGCTACATCTTCTCAAAGTGACTTAAAGGAGAGCCCTAACAGCCAGTTCTGTTACAACAGACGTCAGTGTTGGCTACCATCATGCTGACTGATGGGGAGAAGAGTGGGCATCCATGGATGGCTGGGGTATTACTGGAAGTGAATCAGTGATCTACTGATGATAGGGCAGACACTTAGACAGCTAAGCTCAGCTCTGTTTTAATGGATTGGAAAAAAGCTATATAAAGCCTGATTCCGATTTACTGCTCTATTTATATCTTTGTCTTATGTGCCAAAAAACTTTTTTTTTCTGTCAAATGGCTTAAATGTCTGAAGTGTGGAAATAATTTAAAAATAAAATAGTAATATTTGCAATGCCGGTGTTTTGGCTTCATTCACACTGTAAAAAAACAACACTAAGCATTAACTGAAGCATTAACTGGCAGCCAATAACTGAATTTGACTGGTTTTATATTAAATTCATTGAAATATGCACTGTGTAGCGAAACAATCTATGAAAATACATATACTGAATCAGACCAATATCGATTGCTACTCAACAGTAAACAACTTAGGACATGCCTGTTTTTCTGGACATCTCAGGTTTTTGTCAATGAGCTATTTTCAGAAAATGTACAGGGTCTAAATAGATCTGATTTAAGAACTGGATTCATGACAGTTAATGGTGAGTTAGAGCAGCTCTTACCCTGCATTGTTTTGATCGTGGGTTCAGGGAACAGCGGGATGAGTAGGAGGTAGATTAAGTAGACCAAGGAGAGACCATTGTACCTGAACAGACATGCTGCAGAGAAATGGGACACAGCAGACATTAATACAGGTACATAAAATGTTATCACACTGTATTAACGACACAATCATTTAATATCTGTAAATGCAATGATTAATTGTGGAGTTTTAACATAAAACTAATTCTCTGAATATTCCTAAGCAATATTACATGTCATGGGGTTATTACAATTCAAGTGAAATTCAAGCTTTATCCAGTATTTGTCTTTCTGATACTATGCTAGGCTCACTAATTAAGTATGGAACAGGTCTGCCAGGTAATATACTGCACTGGTGCATTTCCAAGAAAAGGAAATTCAGTATGAACCAAAGCAGCCGAAGCCAAAGATTGAATTAAGATATATTTAAATATTTAAGTATTTTTTTTAAATATATAATTAAGCATTATATTGACACATGAAATCACAAACAAGATGTCAATTGACCATATTGCCTAATATGAATGATGACTCCTTATAAGCTGTATACACAAAAAAAGAAATTAAAACACAACAGAACACATACATATTTTTAAATATGTATGTATGTATACACAAGTTAAAACTCCCAAGCTGGCTCGAATGTTCTAGTAACAGGTCACAGGCCTTGTCTATCCTAGTATTTAGGATTCAGTGTGTTCAGTGAAGCATTTGAGATTAATTGTGTGCATTTCTTACAACTCTTAAGACACTGTTAATTTAGGCAGTGTATCAATGTTGATTTTAGTTCCTCTGGTTAGATGCCCTAAGGTCATTATCAGAGAGCTCAGAGAGGACAGCATGTTCTTAAAAAAAGCACCGATATAATGCCATTATGACCTATGAACAGACTAAACTAAGAGGAAACGATTGGCATTTCATCAGCTCATATGTTTAATGCCCAAAACCAAGCAATCCAATTACAGGATAAAATATGTCCCTCCACATAAGATCTCATCTGAATCTAACAGCAGTATGTTCATCAAATGAGAAAAACCTATATATCCCTAGTCATTAAAAACTACACGTATATTTAATGCAGCAACTGCCAACAAAACTAGATTCTCTGGACAGAACTGGTGTCTAATGGCAAGGTTTGCATCTGGTCAGCATTTCTTTCTCTTAAAACATGTGTGAAAAAAGGGACAGGAGAGATGAGTTTCATCTGGCCCCTCCAGAGCTGCTTCACTACTGGCTCTAAAACACTGCAATCCAGATGGTGACAGCTGGATGATAGACTCTACTTTGCACTCACTGGACCAAGACATGTTTTCATGGTAAATTAAAATAAGTCTGAGTTGAACCACAAGAGCAGATAATGGACTTCCTGAAACTCCCATTATACATCCATCTTATTTTTTAAAAAGGTGATGCTCTCTATGTCCTTTTTACAACCTGCAGACTTGATTAATTAATATTTAACCAACACATCTCCTCATATACAGCATTACAGTTGTAAAGCATTAATGTAATTCCACTATTTTCATAGGTCAAGAAACCAGTATCACTACTCACTCAACTGGAATCAAATGTACTTAAAAAGACAATACTATGTTCTTAAGGTGCCTGATCATGTGTATTTGTAGCACAAAAAGATAATTGTATACACACAGCACATATTGTATAGTATTGTAACTCCTGCTAGTCTCACAAAATGAGTATGTTAAACCTCATTAGCAAAATGTGAATTTTCAATGTTAACGTAAAAGCTTAATGTTTATAATACTGTAGTTCTACAAATTCTCTATTTCCATGTCAATTCCTGTTTAGCCCAATATATGTTTTTTTTGAGCCATTTGAGACAGATTTCTTGATTATCAAAAAATATACTGTTTATAATTTGAAGGCAAACAATACCGATACATGTATTTAAACATACCATCAAGCCCTAATTAGTATGTTGATGTATGTTGCAGAATGACATAATAGTTTTCATTCAGTGTTCAGCCATACTGGAACTAGTACACTGAGCTGTTCCTTTAAGCATCTCCTCACATAGAAATGCTGAATTTGCAGCACAAAATATATGGACTACACTGAGGAAAAGGATTAATTTCCATGTGATGCCAACCCACAGTTAAGTCAAACAGTAGAAGATAACACTGAAATATGGACCCACTAAACACCACAGGAAAAAACACATTCAGCACAGTTGTATATATTTCCACAACACAGACATTTATCCTACTAATAAAACCCACAAAAAGAAGCAGAGAGCTACCCGAGACAGAAGACCATGCCATCTGAGGTCAAGCTACAAACCCAAAAGCTGAGCAAAATCTGTGGGTGCCAACACATGTCTGTAAGACCTGCTGACTAAGGAGAAAGTACATTTACATTTATGGCATTTAGCAGACGCTCTTATCCAGAGCGACTTACAAGATTACTGGTATTACAGCGGTGGGCCAATGTAGTGTTAAGAGTCTTGTCCAAGGACTCTTATTGGTGTAGTGCAGCATAGTCACCCACACCAGGAATTGAACCCCAGTCTCCCACATGCTGTGGTAGCTCACTGGCCAATAGTGGTGTTTTCTGTTGTGCCACACCAACCACCAAAGTAGCTTTGGTATTATAAGGGATATATCAGAATTTCCATTGATCAGAAATCACTTTTCTAGCAGCTATGGGAAATTAATCAGTAAGAATCATGGTGTAATCTATGAAAGATATGTCAAGTACATCCTCAGTGACCCAATGTTATTTTGTAACCTTTGACTGCAAGACAGAGAGGAGATGGTACACAATAAAAACAAAGAGTTTAATGCCAAGGCACCACAGGGAACTGGAAATCAACTAAATTCCTGTACTTGTTGTGTAAATGGTGCCATATTAATTTCAGCAGTATGAATTACGAAAAACAATTAATCTGATATATATTTAATTCTGATTTGGGCCACTTTCGAGTGAAAAACATCTCCAAAATGGTGACTTTACAGGAGAAGGCAAAAATAGTCTTAACTTTGAATGGAAGTCAATGTAAAAAATAAGAGTTATTTAGAGCATTTCTATTGGTCTGTTCAAAATGGAGATACATCAGTCTGAACAGACAGATTGGAATTTATGTAACATTTAAGTTAAGACTAACTTGACATCCGTCCTAAATGCCCACTGACAAAAAGGGAAATGGACGACAGCAATGAGAGACGTTTTCAGTGGTGGGATAGGAAGTAACAAACTTCATATTTATAATATTTGGGGTAATGTCTCCATTCAAACAAAACAATAGAAGCCGCGTATCGCAACTAGAGGTGCACCAAGTTTTCAGCGTGGTCAGTCTCATATAACTGATTCAGTGCCACACATTGACACATTTACACCGAATGAGTGCGCCAAAGGCACAAACACATCCACATATGATACACCATGGCTGTGACCAAAATGTCTCCCTTTCTTGTAGTCACTACCTCATCCACCTGCAGCGTTAAATAGAGCGCTCGCCAATCTTCAGCATTCCTCCAAAATGTTCATTGGGCTTCAGCACAGACAACAGGAAGGCAGTTCATATGTCTGGAAGTCTCTCCAACATGGACGAAAAGCCAGTTTGTCTGGGCCGAAGCGTGTCCTGCATGTCTGCTGCAGCACACCTGCAATGGTGATACTCAGAAGCGTAGGGCTCAGCTGTTACATATTAGCTGCCATCATGAGCCTGTTTAAGGTGATGCTCATCTCTCAAAGAGAAATTCATCACGGTTGCGGTGAACGAGGTCTAATTCAGGAACATGAATAAAAAAGCAGTGGTTTTCAAGTGCAACACTCTTGGGTTTGCCTTAACTGCTGGGCTTAATCAGTGGTATCGCAATCTGGCTCAGGAATAATTGATGTTCTTTGAAAAGTGGAAGCCACAGCTGCTGTGTTCTGTGTTTAAAATGGTGTGGTCTCAAAGCACTTGAAATCTAATATGTCCACAGAACTTGGTTACATTTACCTTTCCACAGCTGTACAAGCCTGAAATCTGAGTAATATTAATCTCAAACAGAGAGCAGAGGTTTACTAATTTGATTTAAGTGACCTTAATATAAAACAAGCAATAAAGTGTCAAAAGAAATCGCCCTTTATATATTCAATTTTCAGTAAAAATGTCCATAAAGGACTAATAAAAAATATTTCTGAGGAGATCCATCAAAGGAATAGAAGAAAAAAAAAAGACATAAAGACAATGAGACTATTAACAACCATGTAACACTTAGCAGCACCAAAAACATCATCATCAGGTAAACAACATTTGCATTTTGAAAGAGAGAAGAAAGTCAAGCTCCATTCTCACTTTAAATAAAAATAAATCCACAGGTGTTTCTGCTCATCCTTTACTGTAAGAAGATGACTGGATGCTGTGGGTCTGAAAGGATGTGGAGCTGATCAAGAAGCTCTTACTTAGAAAATAGTATTATGTTGAAAATATAAATATTAAAAATATGTATTTTAATTGTGCTGTGCAATTGTCAGGAAAATGGGTTTCTGCTTTTTTTCCTGTGGTGAAAAATTAGTAACGTGTACTTAATGGTGGGTTTGACTGAAAATTAAATAAATAAAAGGTGGTCTCTGGCACAGTACTGCATGCACATCACATTATACAAACTATCCTACATTAATAAATACCATTAAATATAGCCTTTAAAGCTCTCAGTACACTGTTATAGAGCTGCCACTGGTACCTACATCCAACAGGAACTGCGAAATAAGCACAAAAGGTCCCACTGCCCTACATAACCAACTCAACCGAATCACAAACTCCATCATATGGGAGTAGAAGGACTTTCAATTTGAACTTTTTCTTTTAGTTAAAAGCATCTTAACACTGCGATGCCTTTGGCCTTGTTTTCTTGGTAGTTTACAATAAATTGTGCCTCAGCACAGACATCTCGACATTAAGCAGAACTCATTATGAATTCAACCAAACAGCAGCTCGCCCATCCAAATGCACAAAATGCCCCCATAGCCCACAATTCAATGTGTTCTATTCATCTTCATTACCCATGTAGATTTCCTGTCTTCTCTATAGTGTTTTTTCCTGTTAGCATGGAACTTTCCTGTGACTGACCTCTGTTCATCGCCACTTTAAAAAAAATCCAATCATCAAATATTAAAGGTGTGTTTACGATAATGGTCAGTCAGTTTTTCTCTCCTCTGATGCCACATTATTAATTCATGCGGTTAAAGCGACTTTCCAGCGATTAATGGGGATGCGCCACAGCTTGGTGAGATTGCTTTCTGAGGAAAAAGAACAGACTTTTCAGCTGTCGAGCGATACATTATTGGCCTACACTGTTGAGTGGATCTTATCTATAGAAAGATCCATGCTGCTGAACGCTCACACTGATGGAGCAGTATTGAGTGTAGTGACTGACAGCAGCTTAAAGTTGATCAAATCTTTAAATATATCAAATGAAGTGGCGTTATCCGGTTTATTACATGTATGTGTAAAATTAAGTGCCTGGTGTTTGATCCCTAATGGGTTACAGGAACGCACATTAACACTGCACTGCAGTATCTAGGGCCAATTCAGTAATTGTGTTGGCAAAGCATTAGATCGCCATTTCACATCCTATCAGAGCTGAATACTGGCAGTGATGAAACCTGACTATTAAAGGCTGTGTCTGCTCAAAAACACCCAGTGAGATTTCCGACATATGAATCTGTCTTTAACCAAAAAAAAAAATAAATAAATAAATTCTACGTGATATGGTTATTGCTTTGTCACATAATTATATAAATTACATATTTTTTGACTTATATTGGGCTATTTTAAAGAATTTCACCCAACTTAAGAGCCTGTTTCTATCATCCCTCTTGTTACTTCTTGTTCTTGACCTTTTTTAAATGTGATATGGACATGATGTAGTGGGACTGTCCCTGTTCAGTATGATTTACCAGCTACTTAAAAAATTAAAAGCATAAAATGCATTCTTAAGACATTCTTAAGACGTGTAAATGCTCGAGCAATATTATCTAAATAACCTAGAATGCCATTATTATAAATAACTCCAGCTTCAAGGGAAATGCAGCCTCTTTAAATCTACTACACTGTGAAAAAACTGATTTAGCTCTATGATATATTATATATACCAACACACAGATGTATAATAACTAAGCATAAGGACGTCAACCTGTCACTGTTTACTGACTAATGAACAAAATGTTATGGATATATGTAAGAAATCAGGTAAGAGTCTACCAAGCAGTCCTCAGCTGAAGTGCAGTGCTGTGGTCAGGGCACTGTGCTATACTCACCTGCCGCCAGGCAAACAGGCAGCAGCAGCCTGAAGATGAGTCCACACACAACCTCACTCGCCATGGTCCGAGGGGTCTCTCATCCACCTTAGTTCAAAACGTCAAAAAAGCAGAAAGCGTCTTCTGTCCTGCTCAAGTGAAGAAGAGGAAGCTGCCCTTTTTCGTTCTCTCTTCGAGTCCGAGCGAGGCGGCATCGCGCTACATGAGTCCCGCGAAGTGCCCTGGAGTTCGTGCAGTTCTCCGCTGTCCGAAACACGACCGGCGACTTGTGAGATTCAGGGTTTTCATTATTTTACTGAAAGCAGCTTCTTCATTTGGGCATAGACGAAAATATGCACGCGCTCGTCCTGTTTAACTCTGTGCTAAAAGTTTAGCCGGTCTTTTGTTGTTGTTGTTGTTATTATTATTAATATTTAACGGTTTCGCTAACGGTCTTAACGGTCAACCAACCGATCCATCAGCAGCGTCGCTCACTCTTGAGCGCCCAACCCGGACTTTTTATTAAAGAAAAACGTTTAATGTGTCGCCTAAAAAAAACTCAACTTGAGTAAAAACTCAAATAACAGCTTTTATTTCCAAATAAAACGTATTCCCGTCACATCTTGCCCTGACTTTCTGTTAAGTACCGACAGAGTTAGCCTACCGTTGTTTCTCCACACCTCGGTCTAAACTCCACGAGCCTGCACTGACAGGAGCCGCTTCCAGCCAGCGGGCGACAACGAAAGAAGCTCATACGCAATCAACGAGACGACCAATGAGCATCAGCGCGAGACACTAAAGGCAGCTCGAGCTCTGACTGCGCTACCCCCCCACACACACCCGTATTCAGATTAGCCCCGCCTCCTGCGCTAGGATTGGCCAGTAGCTCAACCTGGTTCAAGCTCAGCCGCAAATCGCTGAAAGCCGACAGGTGGACGAATTAACGAGTACGAGCTACCAGCCAATCCCAGCGCAGGTGCCGGGATTACACCACCCACCCCCAGCGCAGGAGGCAGGGCTGCTACAGGAATACGGGTGGGGAAACACACTCACGCAGTTCTTGCATTCACGGGGAACTCCAGTTCCTTACCAATAGGAGCTTTTCCTCTGCGGGCTCTTGTGGAATCAGCAGCCTGGTTCCACATTTATTTTCAGACAAACTGATTAATATGTAACAGCACCAGTTTTTCACCCGAATTACAGCCAGTTTCCATTAGTTAGAGCGTTGGGCTCGCTGTAAGAGCCAAAAAAGTCAAAGCAGGGGGAGTTATTATAAGCCAAGAATGTCCACTTCAGCATACAACACAATGGACCTACTGAGAAACAGGCCTGAAATGACCATTAGGGTCCACTAGGCCTGCTTTTATTAGGATGGAGCAGGTCATACCTATGAAAACCAGCAGAGAGTTCCTGAACAGGTAAATGGTCAATTAGAGGTACATTGCTCTCGAGGGTCCACTGTTTTTATAAGGAGAATAATATGTAGGAATTCAAAAATTGGACCACTTCTGTTAAATGGTCTGTAAAGGGGGGGGGGGGGGGGGGGGCTGCACAATACTGATACTGAAGTCTATTAAACTTTACAAGAATGTTAAAAGTAGGTGGCACAAACAGAGCATTTGTTTACTGTCAAGCTGAGGTGTCCAAGCTTTTTGTCTTGGGAGGCCAAAGACCAGTGTTTGTGGTGAGCTGAGGGCCAAAAAGACCAAACAGTGTACAAAAAAAAAAAAAAAAAAAGAATGGAGTACACTGGATTGTGTCACCGAAATATTTCCACAATACAAATTAAAAAAGAAAAAACAAGGAAAATAAAAATGTTAAAAGTTAAAAAAAAAGTTATTTAGGACTGAGGATTGTGGTAACTTTGTGGTGGGTCAAATGAGATGTCTTCATGGACCACATTTGCATAAACAAAATGACCATTAATCAGCAACATCCTGAAGCCTAAAAGCCTTAATGTACATAATGCTAAACTGTGATGCTTCTACATTATATTGTAACCTATTTAAAGCCCTTTTTAAATATCCCTAGTGATAGAATTACATCACCACATTTCCCAAAAGCAATGAGGATAATGTGACTTCTCTGATTGCTTCCCCAGCTAATAATAGGTTCTGTTTTTATAGCTTTTTTTTAAATTTGGGCTAGATAGATCTGATCACACATGATACTTGTGGAGAAGCTTAGGTAATTACTCTACAGCAGAATGACGAGACTCAGTATGCTAAATGTACAGAATGAGAAAGGTCTAAGGTATGGAAATCTATACTATGTACAAACATATTAGACACAAGATAAATATAAAACATATACTAAAGATTTTACACAAAAGACAGCAGATAGTGTCACCAAGGTTCAGTGAAGAGAGAGGACCACAACTGCTTTACTCATATATTACAAAACAGAATATGGTTAAATAAAAAATATGCAAAGGTGTGCAAGTTACAGATTATAAACAACCCCGACAGAAAGTGACAATGAGAACTGTGCGTAAAGTGACATGAGGAAGGTGTAGAGCAGCACTGGCACTGATGTACAGTGTGTGTCTGTTAAAGAAAGGTCATTAAAGGTGCTTAGCGATGGCAGCAGTAACATAATACAATAGTTAAGTAACGAGGATATTAGAGATGAAGTCACAGCTTCATGACTGGTTCAGTAGCCTGATAGCCTGAGGCTAAAAAAGTGTTTTTCAGCCTCTTTGTTCTGGGCTGGATGCTGCGGTACCACCAGCCAGATGGCAGTATGGTAAACAAACTGTGAGCAGGATGGTCTGACCTGAGTTTGTGAGTTTTCCTCAGGCATCCTGACTGATAGATGTCCTGTAAGGCTGTGAGTTTGCATTAGGAGGTGCAGCCGCCATACCAGACAGTGTTGTGGCCTTCGAGGATGCTCTCTATGGTGCATCTGTAGAAGCTGGAGGACGATGTAAGGAACTAATAGACCAAAATACTTGAGAAGAAGAAGAAGAGGCAGACGGGAAGACGGGCAGATCTCATAGTTGTTGTGGAGAGACCAGGTGAGGTCATCAGTGAGGTGTATGCACTGAGGAACTTAACCTGACTGACTCTTTCCATTTCAGGTTTATTGATGTATAAAGGAGAGCGACCCACGCTCTGTGGCTTCCTGTAGTCCACAATCATCTCCCTTGTTTTGCTGATACTGAGACAGAGATTGCTGTCATAGCACCACTCTGAGAGAGCACTGACCTAGTCTATGTAGGCTGTCTCGTCTCCATCTGTGATGAGGCCTGGGATTGCTCCATGGGGAGCACCTGTACTTAGAGTCAGTGTGGATGAGAAACTGTTTCTGGCCTGCTCATCATCAAGTCCAGGATCCAGTTGTAGAGATGGGTGTTTAGACGTATGGCTGTGAGCTTTAAGGCGAGTTTGTCAGGGATGATTGTGTTGAATGCTGAGCTCTAGTCAATGAACAACATTCTCATGTACAGTACATGTTATTGTAGTCCCACTGAGGTAGGGCTAGGGCTGTGATGTATTGGCAAGAACTTGGGGATATGCTGCATATCACATTACAGGGGTTACCAAATTTGAGGAAAACTGTCATAGTATAAAAACACACCATATACACCATCATATGCATAAAATGTTGACTTTTTATGTAATCAGGTGAGCTGAATCTGAAAGCAACACTGCGATCTATCAAGCTCATGGGAACACATTTTGATACATTGGGGTTTTTTTGTATAACACTGAACCTGGGTGTTAAGTAAAGTGTTCAGTCAGGTTTAAACAGGAAAAACAAAACAGAAATATGATAAAAACACATGGAGACAGAGAAGCTGTGTTTTTTAGCTTTTTACTTAAGTTGTGATTTCACAGATCATTAGAGTTTACAATTTTTTTGCATATCTTTTTTGTTACCAACCAATATATACTAAACAAGCTTGAGCAATGACTCGGGGAGTGGCAGCCCCCGCACTGTGCCGTAAGGTGGGGTACAGGTGAGCAGTGGTTTTAGCGTTGTGACCTACCGTTCGTTCCGGCACCCAGTGGCTGAATTCTGTGATGAAGTGGACAGGCAACAGTTTAGCTTTAGCTTTAGCTATAGTTCTCCAGGTTGCTCAGACTCAAAGAGTAGGCAGAGCCATGTTAGCTATGTATTTGATTGGTCAAGGGTATGCTGACGTAAACCTGACCTGAACTAATAGCAGATTTCAGATGACTGGAACAATGCTCTCTCTAATGGATTTCTTAAAGTATGTGGGACAGTAACTTATCCCAGACAGTTGTCGGGAGAAGTTAAAGACACAAAAACAAGACACCAAACCCACAGTATCGCCATGGTAACCATCCTTCACACCGTCAGTTCCTATTGATTTCTTTGTTCAAATGCATTGGCTAAATGTTAAGTTAATTTTTACCAACTAATTACAAACTTTACTGTAAAATTGCATATAGACATGTCATCATACCTGACATTCTTCCTCCTCTATCACTGTCAGCATCTGTATGTCTTTTGGTTTCCAGATATTGAACCTGAATCAATTTCCACTCATAAAGTTATTTGCACACTGAGCATGGACGCATGTCCGTGCAAACTGTGGTCAACACCACTTTTGCGCAGTGCTCGCCAGTTGGGCACAAAAGAAGGATGCGCTCTCAGTAGTGAGGGAGGGTCTACAAATGTGTACTGGCTAGTTGGAGACAGCAGGTAAGCTTGCATGTTAATTTTAGAGGCTACCTCTTCTTAGCTAGTTTTAACGCTGGTAACTCCAAACCTGGAAGATCAACTTGGGTCAACACTTCCATGCTAAACCTTTTCTTGATAGGCAAATGTAGGTTTTTAGACTGGTATTGTACAGCTCATGTTCAGAGACAGGTAAAACTAGCCTTTCCTCCATGTTGGCAGGACTACCAGACACACCCACCATTCTCCTATTGGCCGTACTGAGACTTGGTCCATGCACAGCGTGCAAACGTTAAAAATTTATCCCGTGCTTCTGCAATAGCGGACTCTGTTTACCGCTGTGCTTGTTACTGAGCTTCAGCTGCAAAAATACACGTCTGCACTGTGCATCCCATTGTAAATAATGTGTTATTTATTTATTTATTTATTAAAGCAGGGCTGTGGATGTTTTGCGTTCAGCGTGAAAACAGCTTTAGACAATTAATTTTCTACTTTCTGAAATCAACATCAATTTGACACCAGAAAGACGCTCCAGTACCTTTCTTGTACTTTTTTAGTGCTAGGGCACTGCCCCCCTTCTTTAGTGTTTGGGGGGTGTTGCCCTTCTGTCTTTAATGTTAGGCATAGTTGGCACCTGAGTGATATTCTAAACATGCTTTCTACACATGCGGGTACTCTTTATAGGGAAACTTAAGGAAAGGAGATTAAAATGAATGTGCAAGACAGCTGTAAACTGAAATAATATTTACAGTGTTATTTTCAAGTGTAAATCATTTAAAGTCAACCTGAAATCTTTCTACCCTTTTAGTTTTTAGTTTATTGTAGCACTTTATTTTTTATCATTTTACATTTCAGTTCATGTCCCTGCTCATTTAAATTGAATTGAATGATTTTCACAAATCCTAGAAAGACTTTTACAACAGCACAATAATCCAAAAATAACCAGTGACAACTCTAAAGAGACACAAACTTAAGATTTTGCATTAGCCCCTATAGTCCCTGACCCGAACACCATAGATCATTTGTGAATAGCACTTAAACAAGCTGTTCATGCAAGACAGCACAAACAATATCTCAGTACCTGGGACCTTCTGCAAAGAAAAGGGGTTAAAATTCCTGAAAAACTTTTGGCTGCTTTAAAAAGCTTTTGCAAGCTGTCATTTCTGCCAACGTGTGTTTGGCCCTGACTTGGTGAGGTGCCTGAACCTTTGCACAGGCCACAATAATGATTAAGATAAAAAAAAATAATGCTAGGAATTTTTTTAAATGATGGATTGTATGCTTGATTAGCTACAGAGCCTATGTTTACTATTTCTCAATAAAAAAAAAACTACAAAATGTATCTCTTGGCCCAAATTCTGAGTCAAACTCTAAGAAAAATACATGATTTCTGCTTTTGATTTCTGCTAAACATTTAAAACATGATGACCAATAATAAGTTGAAACAAAGTAGCCTTTAAAACTTCTACTACCAGAGAATAGCTCCACCAGTTTGTACAGTAGTTCCTGCAGTTGCTGAAATATACACTTTAGTGTGTATTAAGTCTTGGAGTGTTTAGGGGGTTAAAGATTTAAGATGAAAGATTAGACTTTCCATTCTTTATTGCTTTAACTGCTTTATTGCAGATTGAAGTTGCTGTAGACATGACTAGTTCATATTTCTGATGCACTGGTAGCAATTTTTCTATGTTATACACTGTATGCTATTTTAGTAGACTCAGAAGGTTTACAGTTAAAAGATATCAACAAGTAATTTAGGTCATAAAAGTAATGGGGCCAACAGCAGTTTGCCATGTAGAGTGATCTCACCCCTCCTGTTAACACAGCTACTTTACTCAGGCAATTCTCTTCAGGAAGCAAAGGACCAGCAATAGTGCTTGAGTGGCACACAGTCAATCAATATGGAGCAAAGTGGTATCTATTGACTGGTGTCGATACTTTTTAGGAATGTTCTCCAAAGGCCCAGTGCCTGTGACTAACACACATGAGGAAACAGTCGTCTTTGATCCATAATTTAGGAGTTGTTGAGTTAAGCTTTTAGACAAAGTGGACGCTGCTTTTTGCTGGCAAAGGTAGGGGACTTTTATTGTCCTAAAGTTTCAGCCTTTTTGAACATCAAATATGACTGACGATGAAGCTCTCACTTAAAGCTAGACACAGCAAAGCACATTGATCATAAACCGTGGGCCAAAAAAGGCATCACAATTGATCCTTTGGTAATAAAATAATGCCACATGGTGTCTGCTCAGAACACTACTGCTGAGTCAGTTCACTGGTGTGAAATCAACAACAGGCTTCTGTATTATCTATATTTCTCACCTTGTGTTCCCTGTAGGGTTCTCACAGTAGCAGAATTTTGACTTGGATACCAAGTGTAGTATTACAGCCTTCAGCTCTCACACTGCAAACAACAGTGTGAACTACTCTACATCCCAGGAGCTACAGGTCTTCATAGTGGTCTATCAGTTTTCTTTGCTTATTGAAATTTTTTGATCAGTTCATCTACTGAAGCATGTAGCTTAGGTGTTGTTGTTGATAACCAGTTATCTTTCTCAGCTTATGTGGCAAAGCTGACACGGTCATGCAGATTTCTACAACGTTAGGACAGCTCAACTGTGACACTCTAGGAAGACCACATAAGTGCTTGTACAGTCTCTTGTCATCTCAAGACTTGACTGCAGCAACTCACTCTTGGCTGGTCTTCCTATGCATGCTGATCCAGAATGCTGCAGCTTGACTCCGAAGTTCTGCAATGTCGCTCCTTGACTCCCTGAGTGTCTGAATAGCAGGATCACTTGCTATCTTCGAACATCAACTGTTAGAAGATTAACTTAACTGAAGATTAACATAAAAAAATCAAACTAATATCCATTAAAGCTTTTATTTCACTTGCTGTTTCTTGTTCTTTTCCACAGGCCAAGTTTATACCTCTACACTCAGGTTCTAGAAATAGAGCAACTGTATATTGCCTGAAAATGATTGCATTAGGATTGTCAGAACTCTTGAATTCAAAAGTATCTCGTTTTTGGGGTCTAATGATACTAGGTTTGAACATTCAGAGTCAATGACTAAGCACTTTGTAAGTCGCTCTGGATAAGAGTGTATGCTAAATGCCATTAATGTAAATGTAAAGCAACTGTAATTTTTAAATAAACAGCTTCAAGATCATTTTTATGGTACACTGACTGTGATAGGGAGATTGGTCTCCGCGTGATTGCATGAGACCTCAGTCCAAAACCTAATCCTAACCCTCATCCTGGTCCTAATTCTAACCTTAACCTTAATCCAAATAGCATCTTGTTGAGGATGTGGAGATGGCCTGTATTAGACCTGTTACCTGATCAGTGATTTCTCAGGTGAACATCTACAGATCTACTATATGTTCACATGCTGCTACATCACAGATATGTTGTTGAAATTATTGAGACTGATTAATGTTTATGTCATCTAAAAAGGACCACTGTGGTCCTTTTTAGATGACATAAACATTAATCAGTCTCAATAAAGTGTCACATCGGTTTGCACTCTGTTATAACTGATATGATATGTGCAAACCCTGTCATGTGGCATCTGAGATCTCCCGGGCCATGTTAATTCCAAACCAGGGGCGATGTAACACTACCGCCCCTGACAGACTCCTTAGGTAAAAGTTCTTCGGTAGAATCAGTCCACTTTGGACATTTTTATTTTTACTTATTAAACAAATCATAATAATAAATCATTGGAGAAAACATTTAGAAGCCTATATTAAAACATCTAAAAGGGAATCTTCTCAGTGTGGTTTCTTGACATTGGCATGTGTTTTTGGAATCCAGTAATTTTTAGCAAACCTCTACACTAGCTTGAAACTTTAGATACCTAACATGCCTTGGCTGATCAATTACATGTGGGGTGGGTAATAGATAATGTCAGTTAAATTTTTCTCCAAACTGTACCTTCAAGTATTCAATATTTTATTCAGCATATATTCTGAATACATTACTTTTAATGCGTTGTAAAGGAATATGTTACTGAATACATTTCAGACAGTGTATTCAGTATTCAGCCATCATCACTACTTTTCAGTAGTATTTTCAGAGTATTCTGACTCACTTATCAACTGTTGTTGATAAATGTTTAGGAGTTTAAGATGTTAGAATGTTTAGTCTAGGATTTCTATAACAATGTCTGACTGCAAGCTTTATAAATCCAGAGATTCAGACCAACTATAAACAGCCTGTGAACAACAACCGAAGGAGAACAACCAAAAGAATATATATTTCTTACTTATCTTGTTGTCAATCAATTGTTTGATCTGTCTTACCCTTAATTTCTATGATAAATACAAATACATTCATATATGTAAAATCATTGAACATCACTTCATGCTAGGGCAGAACATTATAACACACAATGAGTTACTGCATGTGCACGCACGGCTTTCCTGGACTCCGTTGTGAGTGTCTTGCATCTTCAACGACGTCATTATCATCCTTAAATCATTTATAATGTCCTGTTAACTTCAAGAGCCAAGATCTACCCATCATGCTGTGCATTACTGAAGGCCATTTGTACCATGCAAATTTGCAATTAAGAGCCAGCTGGCCAAGGCTTTTAACACAGTTCACTGACCTGAGCATCCCACCACACCCTATTTTAAAGCCTCTCCCAGAATACAAAGCATTTAGTTTATATAGATATGGAAGTTTACTGCAATTAACATAAGGATCTTCCTCAATCGAAATTAATGCACAATATTATATCCTTAATACGGAAAGAGGTGCTGTAAAACTACATTCCCTTAAATGGCTCATTGTAAAGTGCTTTCTTGTGGTCACATGAATCATCATAACATGTGGTTTTCATCAACAGATGTCAAGAATAAATTGATGCCAAATGCTGATTTTGTTGAATTGGAAAACGTTACCATTTACTTTGGACGGTCAGTTTGATTGTCCACACTGCATCACATCTTCTCCTGCACACATCTTCAGTTTAAATCCTCAGTTTATTCTGCAAACTGCTGATTCCAAAAAAAAGCTACTTTACAGCTTTCTGTGTCAAACCACTGGCAAATAAATGATCTCTATAGAAAAGAAATGCTCAGATCTTAGTTTTTAATGTAGTCTGCAGACTGCTGAACGCCCTGAAAAGGCTGCAGTACACCATTAGCACTGCTTTGTTCAAACAATGACAATTTAACAATCTCCCAACACATGAAAAGTTCAGATTTGCTACTCCCATGTTATTCTTTTTAAAACGTATTATGAGAATTGTAAGCATGACATAATTTGGCTGTTAACTTTGTTTCAGAGTAAGAGTAAATTCTGCTTCAACGGGAACAATGATCTCAGTTAGAAGAAATGCGTTAATCAATTAGGGAAAAACTATTAGACTGTGGAGAGTTTTATTTACGAGTTACATAACGAAATTAAGCAAGGGCCGCTCAGCCGAGGCGATCGTTCATTTTCCAGTAAGCATCTTAGGAGACGAATACAGTGCACAATATTTTCTTTTCAGAGCTTTAAGAAAAGGACATTTTCAGTATAGTATAGATAATATAATAATATAATAAAGACATATGAAAATACACTCTTAAAAATAAAGGTGCTTCAAATGGTTCTTTGAGCGATGCCATAAAAGAGCCACTTTTGGTTCCATAAAGAAAAGTGTTCTGTAAAACCTCCAAAATCTTTATGGATCCAAGAGTGCTTCTTTTGTAGCATCGTTTGAAGAACCATTTCAAACACCTTTATTTTTAATAGTGTACATAAACAATAAGTAAAAAAAAATTAAAACAATAAGCAAAAAATCCCATCTCCCATCTCTTCGTATTTCCCATGGAATGCAGTCTAAGAAGCTTTGTGCAATACCCCTTTAATGCTAGCTCCTTCAGTGCAGCCCAAATCGAATTTCAGCAATTATTCTTTAATAAACAGACATATTTAACTTCCCTTAGTCTAAGGCTGCCCCTAATTTCTATTTAGTTGTACAAGAGCTTTTAGCATAAGAGTGCATTTTACCACTGAACAACACAAATTACTCTGATTATGTTAAGATACCTGCCTCATTTGACAAGCGCATTGTGATGGGCTGCATTTAAGGGGAAGTGTGCTGCAACTAATTGGATCATACGGCAATCTCAACCCAAAGCACTCTGCTGACTGGACAAAAAGCGGAGTAATGATCCCAGGCTGTTAAACTATTGAGAACAATTTAATTATGTAAAAGAATGGTCAACAAACATAATACATTCCATAATGGGCCTAATGTACTAAAGGATTTAGTGCACACAAAAAAGGGTTGCTGAAAACATAAATAAATAAATAAATAAATAAAGTGACTGGCTGATAAATTGGCATTTCATCAAAACAACTGAGACTAAACTTATATTGTAATTATTACTACTGATACTACTACCATTATTAATATTACTTATACTGAAGCTACTGCTATCACTACTACTACTGCTACTACTACTGCTACTACTACCATTATTACTATCACTAATACTGATGCTTTCTACTTGTGCACATGCACAAAGGGTCATTGGTGCAATGAGGCTACGGCATCTCTCACGCTCTTTGTGGCCCACGCAGCCCACATGCTGGCCCACACAGCTCACACACCTGTTCTCTAGATAACCAGTCCATCCTGACAATGGCTGTGTCTGAAACGTGACAAATGCTGCCTGCTCAGACTCGGTATTCTGATGCAGGAAGACATCTAGTTCTGTCTGATGTAAAGGACAGAATCCTAACTGCCTTAAAATCATAAATATACTAACAATAATCACTAATATATATATATATCAGTGGGCTGATGCCTTCAGTTACAGCAGTGGTTCTCAAACTTTTCAGACCATGTACCAACCATGATAAACTAAAACCTCACAAGGCCCACCACTGCCACACGCCACTCACACATATACGTTGTAGGCCTGATATGGCCTCCATACGTCATCTCCTTTGCCAATAGTTTTTCACCAAATGTAAGAGGCTTTCCAGTGCTTTGCAGTCTGCGAGCTAGCATGGTAGGGTGGTTGATGGTTAGTACTGGTGATGCAGTACACAAACTGAGACATCTTGAAAAGCTTGAGACAAAGGGAAACAACGGGAGTGTGGGGCAATGTAGTGAACTACAGTGTTTACATAGCTCTGCTGTATTTTAATGAAGCACTAAACACAAATAGTATGTAATATTATGTAAATTACACATGAGCACTTCATAAATTTTAAACATAAAAATTCTGTGAATGCTGCAAATATTCTGGGGACGTCTGGTGCACTACCTTGGGATGCGTTGGCGTACCACCAGTGGTAGATGTACCTCACTTTAAGAACAGGGAGTTACAAAGACCTTTACCACTACACTGCTTTGAAGGCACAGACTTCAGACAACACGGGTAGCAAGGCATCAAGGCATCAAGGCATCAAGGCAGCTACCTGTGGTTGACGACTCCCTGTGGTTGGTATCTAGTGCCCTCTACTGGTACAAAACTGATATACACAGGCGTGAGGAGCAAATTATAACGGGAGTAAAGCTCTTTTTTGTTTTTTCCCTATTTTTATTTTTTATAGAAATCTGAAGAAGACTGTATTGTGCTGAAATGAGTAACATCATTAGAAAAAAATAATAATGCATTTTTTAAAATAATAATAAATAATCTAAACTGTTCGGTCCAGAGATCCAGAAGTAGTCATTAATCCGTTATCAATAGAGGATGAATAGCAGGAAAACGCCAAGTAATTACAACAGCAGCAGCGGTTTGGTCAAAAAGAGACAGAGGGGATAATGTCCAGGCCTATTGACCGGTCCAACCGCCTGCATCTAACTTCTCATTAGTCCAGAACGCTTCATTGTGTCCGACGCTTTTGTGGTTCATTTATTGGTCGATATTTCGACAGTCACAGATCACGCTCTCCAGCTCGTCTTGTACAACGACAGACGAGTCGGCTCCACTACAATAGGTGGCGCTAAACACCCGGTCTGCCGTCGCCCAAGCGTCACATCAAAACAAACACAGCATGGCGCCTGTCAGCACGGCTTGGTTGTGTCTGTCGTCTGTCTTCTGCGTTTTTGCAGGGGCTCAGGAGGTCAGCGCTGACCGGGAATCCTGTTACAAGAGAGTCACGAACAGCAGACCGTCGTTTATAAGGTGAGCTCGTGAAACAGCTGAGCAACACAGACACAGACACCGCCGGCCCAAACAGCCAGGGCCTCAAACCTGGGCTTGTTGAAGATAATAAACGCTAGGTTTTCAAACACTTGTTTAGACATTTGGGAATTCACAATACAGCTTCGTTGCAAGAAGCTGACAGGTCTGTTTTTGGTGGCTGTCGTTGTGAAATGTCCTGGGTGTCCGGTTAGAAACTCCACCCTACTAATGCTGCTGCTATTAGCTACAGTTTTAGTAAAACACACCGCTGGGATCACTATTACTGCTTTAATCTGCAAACTTTAACGCGTTGACATTTTTTTGTATTTTTATTTTAAAAAGATACCCCAAATTAATCATTTTAGCAAGTTTGGCCCCAACTTCCTTCTGTAGGTCCCTCTCCTTACAGAGCCGTGACGTAGTAGCGCCTTTATTTAGTGATGTAAACACAGCGTCACTACTGTTGAGCTCAGAGGATAGATTATACTTCATTTATGCTGAAATATGGATTAAGTCTCACAACTAACTCTCATTCTGATACCCTTCCCTCATCTCTCTCTCCCTTTCACACACACACACACACACACACACACACACACACACACACACACACACACACAGATGCTCCTCTCTTAGCTCCATCCAGCCCAATGACTGATCATCCATGCATCTCTTCAAAAGCTGATGTAGCATTTTCTTCATGTTCGAGGCTCAGGTTTTTAAAACTACACTGAGATATTATAAGAAAAAAAAACACAGATTCATATAGACAGTTTATTAATCACACATTTATTTGTAATAAATACAAACATTCCCAAACATTCAAGGATGTGCTAGCTATTATTTTAACTTGTGATGCATCATACTTAATCACAAAACATTGGTGTGATTAACCTGTGATTAAACATTTTAATAGATGAACACCTCCACTACTTAATATATAATGGTTGGGTAGACAAGCCCATACTTAAAAAGTACAAAAGTATCAGTTACAAATATTAGTCAGGCTGTTACGCACCACTTTTATATAGTGTAGTAACTAAATGTTATTAATTAAAAAAGGGAAAAGTCTCTTTCCTCACAAACATACCTGAGGAAAGTCATTGAAAAAAAAAATCTATTATATAGCCGCAATAATAATACAGTACTAGTACAGTACTATTGCTACTACTAATTATAATACTAGAAATCACAAGACGTACAATTTTATAGTTACATTTAGTGGATTTTTGAAATATAATTACACAAAAACCTTGTAATCCAGCTCATGACTCATGGTTCATGCGGTTTTCTCAGGACTTACCGCAGGCCTCATGAGTACCTGAATGCCTCAGACCTCCCTGCAGCCTGGGACTGGCGGCGTGTTGATGGAAGGAACTATGTGAGCATCACACGCAACCAGCACATCCCGCAGTACTGCGGCTCATGCTGGGCCATGGGAGCCACCAGTGCGCTTGCAGGTAAATACATGGCCAAAAAGCATCACTTTTTGCACAGCTTCACTAACCTCTAGTTCCAATGCTAGATCCAGTGTAGTTCTGCAAGGACCTGGGTACTTAAATGCCTTATACTTTTATACATAAGTTTTATATTAGTAGAAATTCGGTTTGAACCACTAACCTGACTTCTGTACCCAGTTATGCAGTTTTGATTGCTAGTTTTTTCGCATTATTAAGAAATGGAAGTTATGGAATTGTATAATGTTTTAATTGCAGCTATGAATCTTTAAACTTTTTGGGTCATTGTCTTCTCTTTAAGATCGTATAAACATCAAAAGGAAAGGGGCGTGGCCATCTGCCTACTTGTCGGTCCAGAACGTGATTGACTGTGGAGGTGCGGGATCATGTTTTGGAGGAGATCATTTGGGTGTGTATGCTTATGCACACGAGAAGGGCATTCCAGATGAGACCTGCAACAACTATCAGGCCAGAAATCAGAGTAAGTATCTGCTGTTGATATGGGGGAACATATCCAGCCTAACTGTACCCATTCATTTTGGGATTTAAACAAAAGATAAAAAATAAAAAATGTTTATACATACATGTGACCCTGTATGTGGACTGACACCTCAGTTTCCCTTTCTTGTAACTACATAAACATCATATTTTTCTAAGTAATACATGTTTGTCACTTGATAATAAGACCTACGATTAATCTCTTGAGTAATATTCCTTGCAGTTTAAGGAGTTTAACATTACAGTGGTAAGGTATCTGTTTAATAAGGACATTTTAGGTAAATTAAACAAGTACAATACATACATACATACAATGCAGTATGTGGCAAATATGCAAATACATTTTTACAGTGGTTTCCTGTTGTCTTTTGTGTTCGCATGTAGAATGTGATCTGTTTAACCAGTGTGGAACCTGCTCATTTTTTGGGTCCTGTTCGATTGTGAAGAACTACACTACGTGGAAAGTGGGAGACTATGGGGAGGTCTCAGGGCGGGACAAAATGAAAGCTGAGATCTACAAAAATGGTCCAATCAGGCAAGATTCCTATATTGGATCTACACTAGATATAGACATGCTGTTTTAAGAAGTTATTTTTTGTTTTAATTTTTAAATATAATTTTCTAGTTGATACAGTGTTATTCACTTAGCATTCCTGGATCAGCCTATTCTTAGCTTTGTACTTCACTCACTCTTCCATGCATGAATTAAATTTTGATGCCTTTTGTTACTTTTTACTGCAATATTTATTGATTGTTTCCAGTAATTCCTGAGAATTACTATCTATTATTGCAAATAGTCAAGTACAGTCATGTGGAAAAACACATGAATTATATAGTTTTACTTACCAGGACATAATAAAAAACATCTGGTCCTTGGCAGGTCTTAAGCAAAGCATACCCTCAGATCAACAACTACACAACAAATTACACTGTGACATTATTTATGTAACAAAAATGAAGGCAAAATGGAAAAGCCATTTGTGGAAAAACTAGGTACATCCCATGAACCAGTAGCTTGTAGAACCACCTTTAGCGACAATATCTTAGTAATTGTTTTCTGTATGACTTTATCAGTCTTCCGCATGCTTTATAACATTGCTGACAAATGAGGCATTTGTTTAAGCACAGCTCTTCTAATGTTCTGCCACAACATTTCAATTAGGTTGAGGTCTGGACTTTGACTGGGCCATTGCAACTCCTTGAATATTTTCTTTTTCAGCCATTCTGTTGCAGATTTACTGCTGAGCTCGGGATAATTGTCTTGTTTCATGACCCAATTTCAGCCAGGCTGTAGCTGTTGGATAGATGGCCTTGCATTTGACTCTAGAATACGTTGGTATACAGAGGAGTTCATGGTAGACTCAATGACTGCAAGGTGCCCAGGCCTTTAACACATGTGTGTGTGTGAGTGTGTGTTCACTACCAGATGGGTTAAATGCGGAGGACACATTTCGCTGTACACTGTACAGTGACAAATACGTGCACCTTTACCTTTACCTTTTACCCTGTGGCTGCAAAACAAGCCCAAATCATCAAAAAAAAACCTTTGTTTTTTTTCCCTAAATGTGGCGCTGTGCAGTATGACCACACTTGTCCACTTTTGGCTTGTCTGTCTAAAGGACGTTGTTCCAGAAGTTGTGTTTTTTTTTTTTTTTTTTTTCAACTGCAGTGTTTTTTTTAAGAAAGAAGAGGCTTTCTCCTGGCAACCCTTTAAAAAAAGCCATACTGGTTCAGGCTTTTTTTTTCAATTATATCGTCATGAACTTTAACGTAAAACATTTAACATCCTAACTGAGGCCTGTAGAGACTGAGATCTTGGTTTTTTTTTTGGTGATTTTTCTGGGCATTGCACACTCATTGGTAACTGTCTTGAATGTTTTCCACTTGTGAATAATCTTTCTCACTGTGGAATGATGGACTTCCAAATTGCCTTATAAGCCTTCTCAGATAGATGGCCAGCAACAGTTCACTAGAGTAGCATCTCTAGGATCACTGCACGTCTTTCATCCTTGGCATTGTGTTAACACACACCTGCATTGTCCAGAGTTGCAAGAGCATATGCTTTTATTGAGGTGATCACACTTGTTGATGATGAGTTGATGAAGGACATTTGATTAGCAGCACTTGGCTGATACTTAACTTCTTAATTGTTATGGAAGGGGGTACTTAATTCTTCACACACTGCTTCTGCATTTTGGCCTAGTTTTTGTTAAATAATTATTTTTTGCATTCGGCATATCCAATATTAGAGCAAAACATACCGAAATTGGGTAGATACAATCTGCCTCTGGTAGATATGTCATGGAAAAAGAGAATGGTAGAATTTTACCTTTTTGGATCAAACAAGTTGTAGCAAGACAGGTTTGATTTAATTTGCCTTATGTGATATTGCGCATCCTGTGATCCAACTGTTGAGATGTTGATGCTGAAATGATACATTGTGCAGCCATAATTTGACATTTGGTGTTGTTCATCTGAGGATGTACCTCATGTACCTCATTTTAAGGCACTCTAAAGTTGTTTTTCGAATTATGTCCTAATATGTAAAATCATAGAATTCAAAGAGTGTGTACTTAGTTTTTGTTAGTGTATGTAGAAAATGAACTGATATCGAAAATGCTTGGTAATGAATATTCTAAAACTTGGGAATTACTCCTCAAGCCTTAAAAAAGCAGATGAGCACTCTACAAATGAGAATAATTAATGCCCACAAAGCAGAAGAACGTTATAAGGAGAGGGACGATGGATCATTTATATAATCTTTAACTTTTCTCAGCTCACTCCCATTTTAAAGTGTGTAACTGGCATCTCAACATGTTCTCTCCTTCATTCCAGCTGTGGTATCATGGCGACAAAGGGACTTGAGGCGTACCAAGGAGGGGTGTTCGGCGAGTTTCATATAGTCTCTCTCATGAACCACATCATATCTGTAGCGGGTTGGGGTGTGGATGAGGACGGCACAGAGTATTGGATAGTCCGGAATTCCTGGGGAGAGTTTTGGGTTAGTCTTCTTGGTCTTGCACATCTGCATCCCTGTTTCTACTGTGTACAATAACATAAGCTATAGAATAAGGTGGGGTCTGTTAATGTAATCATTGGATGGTTAAATAAGTGAAATGACACATTTAAACTGTGAGAACTGTGAATAAGAAATAATCATTCTTATTGACTTGCACTACGCTTTTGTTTTTGCCAGTAATAACTGCTATTTCTAAGGGTTAAAGAGCTGACGTCAGAACTGAGCTAGTTTTGACCATGCAGTGTAACTGCACATGTTTACACAGTGTAATGGAAGATGCCTGCTTTAGCGTGCAGTGTAATGGTGGTGTAATGTGGTCTTTTCTCCACAGGGGGAGGCCGGCTGGGCCCGGATAGTCACCAGTGCATATAAAGGAGGTAAAGGAAACTGGTATAACCTCGCCATCGAAGAAAGCTGCGCATATGGAGACCCCATAGTGGCCTAGAGGAAGAGCAACTGTTCAGAGCCATCTCTGCCCACATGGCCATATCTGAATCCAACTAAGAGCAGGACTCATTAAGCACATAATGGGCAATTTCACATGCATTTTCATTTGCTGAGAGATAAAAAAGAAAAAAAAGATTTTGATCTTGATTTCTGAGGTATGCTAAGCCACATCCGTTTACAAGCTATTCAAGATAAGCGAGTCAGGACAATAATCATTAGAGTTGCCAGAAAAGCATCTGATATTGTGTCATATAATTACAGTGGTGTGAACAGGGTTGAATAAGAGCGATTGAATTCAAACCTAAAGTTAAAATGCACAAGAGTAATTATAATACTGATATATATAAATATGTGCGCACTGTGTCATATTTTTAGTGTCAAGGGTAAAGCTGGAGTGAGGGAATTTAACCCTAGAGGTATTGCACTAACTATTATAATGTGCCATTTTAATGCAAAATACTGTGATATTATGACAAATATATGTAGGGTCTTAGAAAACCCAATTGAGGAGATGTTTATGATTCATTGATGCAATTCATATGTGCACAACTTGCAGTCAGTTAGTATTTACAATGTACAGGTGAAAGACGATGACAATAAAACATGTTTGAAAAATTTTGGAGCATTTCTTTTGGCCCATTCTCATAAAAATGTAACACTGTAAAACAAAACATTAACAGTGTAAAAACATCCACGAGATTCTATCTATCAATCTAATATATATATATATATCTTTAAAGTTATATATAACTTTTATTTTTTATATACCAGCATTTAAGCTTGGGCTTGAGCCAGTGACTTAGGAAACATTTCACTTCTAGAGGGAAGAATGGGGTCAAATATAAAACAAATTCCTGATGATGAAAAGAGCATGGCTTCTACAGCAAGATAATGATCCTGAACACACTTCAAAATCCACGATAGACTCCCTCATAAGGTGCAAGCTGAACGTTTTACTATGGTCCTCACAATCCCCAGACCTAAACAACATTTACAATCTGTGGACAGACCTCAAAACAGCAGTGCGGCAAGACGGCCCAAGAAACCAACAGAACTAGAAACCTTTAGTTTTAGAAAGAACAGGCAGAAAATCCCCCAAACACGTACTGAAGAGCTATGAAAAGCATTTACAGGCTGTGATACTGGCCAAAGGTACTGATCCTGCAGGATTTTCAGATGTTTGCTTTGGTTCTTTTTTTGTTATTTTGAAACTGGAGAAAGATGAAAAAAGCAATTATGCTTAAAATATTTAAAAACATTTGTCATTTTTAACTTTTATGCCTTTCGAAAATGAGGTCACCTTTTACTTGCATAGCTTTTCGCAGTAATGTGCCCAAACATTTGCATGGACTGTAACTACAGAATCTGTCATACTGTGCATCCATGATGAGAGTCCTTAAACCCTCTATCCTTAACCATCACTATCATTTTTTATTTACATAACAGCATTTAAGAGAGATTATATATAAGGGAATAAATGTGCAAAATAATTACAAATAATAAATATTACACATACAGAAAATTAAACTGGCAACAACCATGCAAGACCAAACCTGCTCAAGCTCAAACTATATTTTTCATTATTAACCCTCTTAAAAATCTACACTTTAATAAAAAAATTTTAATCTCGACTGCTTCGTTTTAATCCTTTGAGAGGGTGCACAAAGCCAAAATGACAGAAATGTGTCCCTGTCCAAATACTTATGAATCTGCCTCTATACCTGCTATATATTTACAGTAGGAGGAAAAGTTTTCTCTTTTTTTTTCCAACTAAAACATTAGTAAACTTTATTACAGTCTCTTCCATTTTTTAGTTAAGTTTCTTTCAATGTTTTGCTTATAAAGAAGCAGAACCAGGCCGCTGATTTAACCATCAACACCTTTCCTTTATTGAATCTTGCTGTTCAGCTCCTCCGGGCTGTTCTCTCCACCTTAGCAACAGGACTGGAGCTGGGGCTGTTCTATTGGAGAACGCAGAGGGACGCGAGGCCTGCTATTGGTCACGGGCCCTGTCAGTCAAGCAAAAACCAACAGCGATCACCGCCCCACTCACGGCTGCAGAAAACAAGGGCATTGGGTTGCCAGTTTACCCGCCCGTGAGCGCTGCTAAGCGGGGATGCAGCTGGCCTGTGAAAGATGCCTGTGGACAACTAGCACGCCTTTCAGCCCACCTGCACACAACTAGACTTGGGTGAGGAAACGATGCGAGTCGTTTCCGTTTCCCCATCCGTGTCGGCACACTTAGTTTAAGAGGCGATAGTACATCCATCCAGCTGATTCCAGCCAGCACAGCCCGCTTGTCTGCTTTCGATATCGAATGAATTGCCAGTCTGTCGCTGCAGAAGACGGAGGCGCAGCCTGCAGAGACCCCATCCCTGTGCAGCAGCATCCCAGGTAAGCTCGAGCTGACATTGCACATAGATCAGAACCTGCATGCGCTGTAAATCATGTCAGTGTGGTTACTGTCCAGAAACAGTGCTAGTGCACGTTTGTAACAGTGGCCCTGGCACTAATGTGCACCTCCACCCTGCAGTAGGACAGCTTGGTATAATATGCATAATGCACTGCTGGCTTTATGGGCTGGTGTGTTTGGAGTACATGTCCTTTTTCTGCTGATGCATCAGGACCCCAGGTCAGTGGCACATACATCATGAGCTGACACCAACTGAGTAAAGCATTTGTGGGGTTACAGATATCATCAGCCGGAAACCAGCAATTCCAGCAGGGACTCTGCAGCAGTTGTTGATGTAGAACTGTACACACAAGGGTGGCTAAATGAGAATACTACTGTACACAGTGTTCCCAGTGTGTTGCCTACACTAGTTGCGGGCCCGCACACCAATTCTGCATTGCAGACTGAAGGAGGACACGTCAGAGGCTCATCCCACTAGGTGAAAATATGGGCCAGTCCATGTACGATTTAACTCACATGCTCACACATCCTGAGGAGTTGGCTGACCTGAATACGCCAGCAGAATTACACAGAATAACAGAAACAGAACCACGTAGATATGACCAAGGAGTTGATGATTCCTCAGAGAATCATTATAATGTTAAATAGTATATAGTCATTAATTGCATTTGACATTTTCCATCAGGAACCTTATGTAGATCCTCCAGGTGTGGTCTTCTTCATGATAATATTACACTGCTTATATTCCCATACTGCATTCAAAAAGTTCCACCAGGTCCTTCAGGTGTGGTCTTCATCATTACAATGTTAGACTGTGCATGGTCACATACTGGCTTTGAAATTTTCCATCAGGAACATTATTTAGAAGCTTTAGGGGGTCTTCATTAGGTTACTGTTAACAGCAGGATCACGTTCAAAACAGGAGCAGGGACCTGAAGTCAAACCGGATCTTGAGGTCTAACCTGCAGTCAAATTCAAGGCTGCCACATCCTCCTTGTTTTTATATGTGTCTGGAAAATGCGTCACAGGTTCATGGGTTGTTGTGGGGCCATGATTGACAGTCCCTTCTGCCTCTGCTGTCCTCACTTCTGTTCTCACGTCTCCCTCACTCTCTCTCTCTCTCTCTCTCTCTCTCTCTCTCTCTCTTTCCCCCCTTCTGCCCTTCACTTTCTCCTTATCCATACAGCTCACCCACCAGTATCGATCAGTGTGCTAACTCCAGTGTCTTAATGAGCTTCCTTGCAGAGAGGAGAATCCTTTAGTCTGCCAAAATACATGAGCCAATGCCTCTTCCTCGTATCAACAAACCACCGTCCGGCCGCATGTGGAACGTTATGGTATGGACACAACGATGTGGATCGGTACATTCCTGATTGTTGCTTTAGCCCCTTAGGGCCTGCACTTGTATTCAAATTCTGTTAACCTCCTCAGTTTCATTGTAGCTGTACAATTCATAGCATAATTCATAGTAGGTTCCTAATATTAAGTCTTAAGATTAATAATTGATTAATACCTCTGCAGGTAACAGGTTGAAAACACTGCAGTTGTTTTTAGAATCAGTGATCAGGAGAATGGCATTACGTCTGCAGATATTTAGATAGTTGCTCTTTCTTGAAAGTCGGCCAAACCGAAGCCTGGTTACGTAAACCCGGCTGCCCTCTTACTGTCCACAGTATTGATTTTAGTTAGATACCTCAGCACGAACCCTGTGTGCCAGCAGAGAATCGAGAAAGCGCACAGCATCTAAAGGCAGAGGAGGGCTTCTAAACTTCCAGCCCAGGAAAAATACAAGTGCTCACTTCACTTTTATCATAATCAGCATTGATGCCGCAACTGCAGATGGTGATGGACCTAAATCCAAAAAGGGCAAGCGTTGGGCATACAGTCGTAAAATAAAGGTACTTCGGTCATGCTGCTAGTCATTGGAAGCCTGGGGCCCTGAGAAAGCACAACTGGCCTTGCTCTCTCCAGGACGGGTAGACAGGACTTTGTCCCCACATCACTCCAGTGCGATGCTGGTCAGCACTGACATCTGCTCTGGCCCTCCCACTGTCGGGAGCATTGCATGTGATGCTGAGAGAATATGTATGGGTTGGTTAAAGAAAAAGCACACTGTGTATCTCGACAGCAGAAGTTATTCAGATACTATAAAATAGGAAATACTACGTAAGAGATACAGTAATACAGTGAAACTAGACTGCAAAACTAACGTTTACCTAAAGCAAACATTTTTACCTAACATAGCATTTACCTAAAGACCTTAAATTTCCAGTCACTGAATCTGCTGTGTCTTTCTGTGTCTCGATATGGCTTTAGTTTAATGTAGTACTGTCAGAATACTGCATGACACTTGTGGCTCACTGAGTAATGAAAAAGCGCTGTGTGCGTGCCTCTGGTTTTTAAGATTTGGGACAAGTGATGGGCTTAACACTACATTGCAAATGAATGTTGCTTTCGACTGTAAAACGTCTCTAACCTAATGTTAGCTAGTTTATTCTACCTCATTCTCATCCTCCTTCTCATCTCCTCCACTCCCTGTCTTTATTTTATGTGTGTAGAGATAGGAAGACTGGGTTGGGCGTCATCACCTCTCGTCTTGCGATTTTATGACATAAACTTTAGAAGCAGCAGCAGCAGTAATTTTGCATATGTAGCAGAAACACAGTCATGTATTTTAGATTCTAAAAAAGTAAATATATGCACATATATGCCAAAAACTCAGTAAGACCCTACTAAACATTGCACCAGTACACCGACAAAAACGCTAGATACATACACACCAACTGGGTTCCTTGTGTTCTCTGTCACAGTCAGCATCTAAAACATAGTATAAGTTGCATTTAAAATTGGTTATGTTGCAATGAAATAAAACCCAATGGCAATGTTCAAGATGTTCTACTTTTTTCCCCCTAAAAAGACCCTCAAGATTGAAAGAGATT
Source organism: Salminus brasiliensis (assembly GCF_030463535.1). Taxonomy (NCBI): domain Eukaryota; kingdom Metazoa; phylum Chordata; class Actinopteri; order Characiformes; family Bryconidae; genus Salminus; species Salminus brasiliensis. The sequence goes on from NC_132900.1 coordinate 9,550,182, forward strand.
TAGTTCCCCAGTGTCAAAGTGAAGCGTTTTTTATTCTGGGCTTGAAGGGATTTGTCTCCTGCGCCACGAACACAATGACATTCCTGGTGCCACAGTGACGGAGGAGCGATCAGATCTCATTAAATCAATGCATCTTATCGTTTTAGCACTTTGCTGTGCAGCAAGGACTTTCCAGTACCCCGTCGTGGGCACACTGTCGTGGCTGCAAGCAGTTCCACAAAATCTGGACTAATTGTAAGCCCGAAAGACACTGAGCTCATCTCAAAAAGCTTCCCTTAATTATGAATAATTTACAGAAGAAAACCTCCCGTTTAGTCTGAATAATGTATGGCGCCCCACCATGAACCCGGGGAAAAACGAGCGGAGGTGGCCGGGCGCACAGGGACATGGAGGCGGAGATGGGAGGGGCAGAGAGACAAGGGTGGATAGAGGAGACAGAGTTGGGGAAAATTACAGAGGGGGAAAGGGAGATGGTGTGGTGTTATTATGCTGTCCTAAGGAGAAAGCCAAGCAGACAGGGAGTGGATGAAGCAGAGAAACACCGTGTCAGCTGAGAGTGTTTTATTATTATTTTATTGATCTACTTATTTATTGCTTTAACGTTTTAATCAGCGACATTTTAAGCATGTACCCCTGTTAAAGAAGAGGTAAGCCAACCTAAAATCAGGATAAACAGCACTGTGCAAGTCAGGCACCTAGAAGTGCATTCTCAGTTGAAGAAACTAAAACCGCACATTTCCTTACGAGACAGCAGAGAGATGGCGTGGTTGCTGTGGGGTTTCTAGGTGGTTGCTATGCTGATTCAAGTGGTTGCTGTACAGTTGCTAGAAAGCTGCTATGCTGCTCCAACTGGGTGCCTTGCAGTTCCTTGGCACTTGCTTTGCTGTTCCAAGTGGTTGCTATGCTGTTGCTACGCTGTTGCAGTAATATTCCAGATGGTGGCCATGCAGTTGCTATGTGGTTCCTAAGCAGTTGCTGTGCTGTTGCAGGTTCCAGGTGATTGCTATGCTATTGTTAAGCAGGTGGTGCTGTGTCCTAGCTGATTGCAGTGCAGTGGTTATGTAGTCATTATGCTGCTCCATGTGGTTGCTATGCTGTTGCTAAACATTTGTTACAGTATTTCAGGTGGTTACTATGCCGTTGCAAGGTGACTGTTATGCTGTGCAAAGTGGTTGCTATTCTGCTATGCTGTGCCAGGTGGTGTATAGTAGGTAGGTTTCTAGGCTGGTAGGGTGGCAGCTGCACGTTGGTTTGCTAGTCAGTGGCTGTGCTATTCAAGGTGGTTGCTATGGTGTTATGGTGTCCACATGGCTGTAGGGTGTTGCAAGTCTAGTTTCAGAGGGGTGCACAAACCTTTGCCCACAAGATTCCGTCATTCATTCCTATGGGAAACTTTGATTAAGAAGTTGCTCTAATCAAAAAGTTGTATACAAGCACCTGATCAGAACTGGATGGTGCTGATATCGTGAAAACTGCAGGAAAATGTGGGAGAAGAATAATCAGAAGAATATACCGTCGGATAACAGTAGTATTACCCTTTTACTAGGCAAAAACCATTGCTATATCATCATCTAAATGGTTCTGAATTTTTATGGTCCTATATAGAACCATTCGCTCCCTCATAGAACCCTGTATGAACCCCATGTTTAGTGCATAGTGCTGCTCCATTTCTCAGTAGTCTTACTGCTAGATGAAGTGGTAAAGTAAGGTAAGAGAGGCTGAATTGTGGTTCATTTCTCAGCCTGCTGTTCCAGCTGCTCTGTTTGACAGCTGTACCTTGGCAGAACGCATCTATTCGCCGCATCTGTCTGCTGCTCGTCATTCCACTGTCAGCTCCCATCAGCACTCTCAGCATACAGGAGTCAGTCTAGGTCTAGTCCTGCACACACGGGACAGACAGGCTGCTGCAGTCTGCTGACTAATGCTGCTCTGCGGCCGCCGGAGCAGCGGGTACAGGCAACACTAAATCAATACAGAAATGAAGAAGTCAAATACTTTATGTAAGCGAAAAAAAGCTGCTGGGTTGCATTGGGCCAGCGGTTCCCAAAGCCAGTCCTGGGGACCCCATGCTTTGCACATGTTTTGTTTTCCTTACTCTGATGCATCTGACCCAGCACATGAGAGGCTTGTTAATTAGTTAATGAGTTAGTTCATGTACATTAGGTGTGATAGATGAGGGAGAGCACAAAATCCATGCATTAGGACTATGGAGAGCCCATCTAATTAACCCCTTAAAGGAATAGGTCACCCCTAACATAATAAGACCATTAGCCAAGACATGAGATAAGCATCACACACTTACCTCAAAATGCATTGAGTTGTTAAAGCAACACTATGGATAATTGGTATTTCATAATTATTCTTGGGCTCCCCTACAGCTTTGAGCCACCATGTTTTTCTGGACGAGCTGAGAGCTAATACAGAACCCTCACTGAAAAGTGAAAGAAGCAAGTGGGCTGAGGTAGTTGAGTAATATTACTGGATTTTACACAAATATGACTCAAATATTTCCCTGCCCGCTTCTCCAAAATTACATACTGCAGTTAGCATTATGCAGAGCCTGGAGCAGCAACGACATTGATGCTATTTACCCAATTACAGGTCAGTAAAGCATCACAATGATTTTGAAGCTGATATTTGAAGGTAAAACACACTGCACTGCTGCCACGATTGGCTAATTAGATAAAGGCATGAATTAACAGGTTTACGGGTCTTTCTAATAAAGTCATAATTGTCTGTCTGATGTAGCTTACAAAGGAAGTAAATGCTTCAGATATTTGGTTTCTATCAGTGCCACTGTGAACAGTTCTAATGTGCGAAGCATTTTACATCAAATGACTCTGTTTACATCTTAATGATTTAATTATGTGGAATTCCCTTTTAATTGCTACTTTTAGGCTAATCATAACTAAGAGCCCATGGCCAACGACAGCATGCAGCACTTTTGATGTGAAAAACATATCAAATGCTCGTCCTTTTCATCAGAAATTTGATTCGGTCTGTATTGTTGTCTGTATGTCTATTTTTAAGATGACCGATACAATATACGCCCTCTTACGGACAGCTGCAAGTACTCCAAAGCCGTGACTGGACACCAGAGGGTTGGCAAGCTTCCACCCTCTATTGAAACTCAAGCCTGGCTCCTGAATAGCATTCATGCCAATGGCTGGCACCGGTGCAGTCATGTGCTTTGGGCCACGTTCTCTATTAATACCCAAGGGAAGCATGGTGGAAGAGCCCTGGCTATTTTTAGACTAGGTCAAATGTAAATCATTGTGTCTTCACTGCTACAAACACCACAGTGGTGGTACCACAGGCAGACTATTGTGTTACAGCTTTCACTTAGCTAATGCGAATCTGAGGTCATTTATGTTGGTGAGTGTTTGGTCTTCATTGCTTTTGCTTACAGTTCTTGGGGTGGAGGGTGTTCAATACGGAAGCTGACGAATGGTGTAGGGCATTAAGGCAAAAACAGCAGAGCAATGTGTCCGAATGCGAATCCTCATTTGCCCTGAGCTCGGGAGATGAGAATGGACTCAAAGCTCCCTGGAAGCCTTTCTGCAGGACTGAATGTTTTGTTGCGGCTGTGAAATTGCTTACGCTCTGCAGACTGACACAAACTGTCAGGCAGCACATCAGCAATTGCACGCAGCCTCTTTTGTGTGTTTCATTGTGCCTGCGTTCCATGCCTGAAGGGCTTGTCACAGTAGCACACACTGTGAAACAACAGCTTCATGCCAACGCCACCAATTTTTAAACCAGGTTTTAAAATGTATTGTTTGAAACTGTTTGAAGAATGAAAGCGGAGAACTGAAATTAGTGGTGGGATTTCGTCCATGATATCCCTGTCTTATGTAACTCATTTCATTTATGAGGTTCATTTCCAGTTCTTCCACATCCTAAAGTGGTTCCAGGGATTCCAAATTCTAAGCACACCATTTGTGAAAACAATGGTAGATTCATGTGAAATTGAGATTCCTGCCCAATTTGGTGAACCTGTGCCAACTGCAGCCTCAGCTTTCTGTTCTTGGCTGACATAAGGGTAACCTGATGTGGCCTTCTGCTGTTGTAGCCAAATCTGCCTCAAGGTTTAATATGTTGGGCAATCTGAGATGCTTTTCATCCATGACATTACCATACATAACAGAAGTATTGCATCCATAACCTGTTTAACTCTTGTCTAAGCTTTATTACTGGGTACTAGTGTGTCCTTCTTACGGCTCATTAATGCTCAGCGCTAAATACAGACGTGGACAGAAGCTTCTGGCCCTATTCTGTGTTCATTATGTCTGTATTTGCTTACAGACATTGATGGCACGCAGGGACCACTGGAAATTGTGGGGCGAGTGTAGCCAGTAGGTCAAGTGAAGAAGAAAAAAAATATTTATGGAACTTATTTACAGTCATTTATATCTCCTCCACCGTCACTATGTTCACTTATGACGCTGAACTGACCTCTAGGGGGCGTTTTGCCTAACATCCATGCCAACATAAACGATGCATGGAAGTATGTGGTCAGTGACGTTTACAACATTTAAAACAGACGTATTTATTTTTGTACATAAAGGAAGTAGAAATGAGCCTCAACATGATGAAGAACTTTGGGAATGAACTGGATGATGTAATGTTTACAGTGTTCCTTGGGTAACTAAAACAGGTCCGTAACATGGACCGGTTTGAACAATTACAATTTACAGGACTTGACTGAACTCCTTATTATCTTGATGTAGGTCTTTTTGTAATTGGACCCTTTTTGTGGCTGTTTGTGTGGTCAGGCTGATTGGAGCAGATAATGCAGTGTTTTCCAAACGGTCCCTCAGACAGTCCATATTGCTGTATCTCAGCTTCCAAAAAGTGCTTGGTTCAGGGCCGATTCTCAATCTGTGTTATTGTCTGTAATTGTGTTCCTCTGGACTGTGCAGGAGTTCAGATCTAGCCGAGTACAGTTCAAATTACGCATCCCATTACGCACCGTGTTGCTGTTCCAATTGCAAAATTAGCAATCCCACCATCCCGTTCTCAGGAGTTTGTTCCCGCGAGACGTACCAAGTACACCAACTTGACATACTTTGTATGGAGAATCCCCCCAGGTCTTTTGGAAGCTGGTATAGAGCAAAAGCATCTTCCCACTATTCCAAGACTGGAATCGAAAACACTGGTGCAACATACAGTACAGGGTAGGAGCACACAGTTAGAAGATGACAGGTGATTCCAGTGACTGACCAGGCTGCTGTTATAGCAGTGGTCATTTGTGCTATGTTTGTTGATCAGGACCTGTATGCTTATGTGCAGGTAAACAGGCACCATGCTGACTAGCATCACTGAGGGTATCCTGTGCTGTCTGACGGGCAAGACTACCAACGTGGTCCTGCCTGTGGAGTCTTCCGATGCTGGTCCTGCTGATGGCTTTGAATTTGTGGAGGTAAAGCCGGGACGCGTCCTGCGGGTACGCCACATCCTGCCAGAGCGCCCGGATGCCACTGAGCCACAGCCGGAACAGAGTTCCATTGTCCACTGCAAGCGCAAAATAACCGTCTACCGCAATGGCCAACTGGTGATCGAGAACCTGGGTGATGTCCTGCACTCTGAGATCCTGCAGTGCCAGAACGGTGATGTGGAGCAGTGCAGCACTGTGGAGGTGGAGCTAGCTGACTACTCCACTGCCCCGTCTTCTCCCGACCCCAAACCTGCTCCTCCACTTCCAGCCTCAGACCAGCAGAGGCCTGCGCCCCCGCCCAGACGGCGCAGACGGAAACCCAAGCGCACCGTTGTCATCGATTCAGAGCGCCACATCACCAGCTGTAAGGGCACGCATTCGGACGTAGCGCTTTTCTTCATCCATGGCGTCGGGGGCTCTCTGGACATCTGGGGTCGCCAGCTGGACTTCTTCTCTAGGCTGGGCTATGAGGTTGTTGCCCCTGACCTGGCAGGGCATGGAGCCAGCACAGCCCCGCAGATAGCAGCGGCTTATACCTTCTACGCTCTGGCTGAAGACCTACGGGCCATATTTAAGAGATACGCCCGCAAGCGCAACATCCTCATTGGCCATTCGTATGGGTGAGCTTATTTATACAGCTCTGTTAAAGCAATAGCTGGAAATAGGTGAAATACATCATTAATATAGAGACAATTTTCTCTTGTGTCACATGTTTTTGCCAAGACAGCCCAGACATATTTGGTCTCTGAAATTGGCTTTTTTACTTTTACGATGGAGCTACAAGGCTAATCTTGCTAATCAGTAATGGAAGTTCAAAACCATCAGTTACCATCATGCAAATACTAGAGTAAAGGGGAAAATGTAAACTTTTTTTACTGTAACATACACAAAGGCCTGTATTTTTCAGCTATGTAAATACAGATGTATAAACCAACTAAAGTATACTGTTTAGTGTTCCTTAAAAAAAACTTTTTTATTACTGGTTAATTCACCATTTATCCTGTCTTTGTCTTCACATTATTTTGTTTCCTTAGAGGAAAAGCAATGAATTGGCACCTTTTCCCTTGTGTTTCTTGTGCTCCAGAGTATCGTTCTGCACGTTCCTGGCACACGAGTACCCTGAGCAGGTGCATAAAGTGGTGATGATTAATGGGGGAGGCCCAACGGCACTGGAGCCCAGCCTGTGCTCAATCTTCCAGCTACCCTCCTGTGTCCTGCACTGCCTGTCGCCCTGCCTTGCCTGGAGCTTTCTTAAGTACGCAGTCACACCCGTACTCTCTTATCAAACTACATGCACAAGGATTTAGAGTGTAAACACCTGCAGCTAGAATAGCATTTACTCAGCACATACGTACAGATAAATGAAAGGCAATATACACTGTGTGCAGAATTATTAGGCAAATGAGTATTTTAATCACATCATCCTTTTTATACATGTTGTCCTACTCCAAGCTCTATAGGCTTGAAAGCCAACTACCAATCAAGTAAATCAGGTGATGTGCATCTCTGTAATGAGAAGGGGTGTGGTCTAATGACATCAACACCCTATATAAGGTGTGCTTAATTATTAGGCAACTTCCTTTCCTTTGGCAAAATGGGTCAGAAGAGAGATTTGACGGACTCTGAAAAGTCAAAAATTGTGAGATGTCTTGCAGAGAGATGCAGCAGTCTTGAAATTGCCAAACTTTTGAAGCGTGATCACCGAACAATCAAGTGTTTCATGGCAAATAGCCAACAGGGTCGCAAGAAACGTGTTGAAAAAAAAAGGCGCAAAATAACTGAAAATAACTGCCCATGAATTGAGGAAAATCAAGCATGAAGCTGCCAAGATGCCATTTGCCACCAGTTTTGCCATATTTCAGAGCTGCAACGTTACTGGAGTATCAAAAAGCACAAGGTGTGTGATACTCAGGGACATGGCCAAGGTAAGGAAGGCTAAAAAACGACCACCTTTGAACAAGAAACATAAGATAAAACGTCAAGACTGGGCCAAGAAATATCTTAAGACTGATTTTTCTAAGGTTTTATGGACTGATGAAATGCGAGTGACTCTTGATGGGCCAGATGGATGGGCCAGAGGCTGGATCAGTAAAGGGCAGAGAGCTCCACTTCGACTCAGACACCAACAAGGTGGAGGTGGTGTACTGGTATGGGCTGGTATCGTCAAAGATGAACTTGTGGGACCTTTTCGGGTTGAGGATGGAGTGAAGCTCTGGAAGTTTCTGGAAGACACCTTCTTCAAGCAGTGGTACAGAAAGAAGTCGGTATCGTTCAAGAAAAACATGATTTTCATGCAGGACAATGCTCCAACACATGCCTCCAAATACTCCACAGTGTGGCTGGCCAGTAAGGGTCTAAAAGAAGAAAAAATGATGACATGGCCCCCTTGTTCACCTGATCTGAACCCCATAGAGAACCTGTGGTCCCTCATAAAATGTGAGATCTACAGGGAGGGAAAACAGTACACCTCTCTGAACAGTGTCTGGGAGGCTGTGGTGTCTGCTGCACGCAATGTTGATCGTAAACAGATCAAGCAACTGACAGAATCTATGGATGGAAGGCTTTTGAGTGTCATCGTAAAGAAAGGTGGCTACATTGGTCACTGGTTTGGTTTTGGTTTTGTTTTTGAATGTCAGAAATGTTTATTTCTAAATTTTGTGTTATATTGGTTTACCTGGTGAAAATAAACAAGTGAGATGGGTATATATTTGTTTTTTATTAAGTTGCCTAATAATTCTGCACAGTAATGGTTACCTGCACAAACAGATATCCTCCTAAGATAGCCAAATCTAAAAAAAAAAAAACACTCCAACTTCCAAAAATATTAAGCTTTGATATTCATGAGTCTTTTGGGTTGATTGAGAACATAGTTGTTGTTCAATAATAAAAATAATCCTCTCAAATACAACTTGCCTAATAATTCTGCACACACTGTACTGACTAAAGTGGCACTTTGGTGTTCTATGTTCTTAGTGTACTGCATAGTTAATCGAAGCTCATTAACTAACCTATTGCTCTGTTTATTGGTTGCACATGCCTTGGGCATTCAGCTTAATGTCAGTGCTCTAATAAAAGCTTTTTTGTAGATAATTGCAGCTTGTTAAAACTATTGCTCCATATATTATGTTCTTGTTATTAGACTCTTCTCTTTCCTCTTTTCTTGTCCCTCTGAAGTTCTTGCTTGCTTGTTCTCTGGGTTTCTTTCTCTTGGCTTTTCGCTTTTCCATCACTCTACCATCTTCTTCCCTCTCTCTCTCTCTCTCAGGGCTGGCTTTGCCAGGCAGGGCGCTAAAGAGAAGCAGCTGCTGAAAGAGGGAAATGCCTTTAACGTGTCTCCGTTTGTGCTGCGGGCCATGATGAGTGGTCAGTATTGGCCAGAGGGAGACGAGGTGTACCACGCTGAGCTCACTGTGCCCATCTTGCTTGTGCACGGCCTCTACGACAAATTTGTGCCGATGGATGAAGACCAGCGCATGGCCGAGGTACAGTGTATTGCTGTATACTGTAGAGAAATCGCAAAGAAATCCATGACAATTTCATGCGTCTCATTAATTTTGAAAAAGAAAAGTAATATGGCGAGACATCTACTACAGTACTGATCTAGAGCTGCGTGAAGACACCATGGCAGTTAAGACTCCATTGGTGGCAAGACCAGTCTGAACAACAGGACTAGTGTGAAGCCTATCCTTCGTTCAGGAGAATTACGCATGTGCAGATGTCACTGCAGAAGTGGCAGATGTGTACTGGTTGAAACAAAGGCTTTTTATTTTACTGAGTAGAGGAGTTTGTAACTCTGCAGAGCATTAAGTATGTCAGCATTATTTATTCCAAGCGTTGCTTGATTGGTCTTAAAGTTTTAAGACTGATTCCAAACATTGCTTGATGGACCAGTATAGTTTTTGTACAGCATGGCAGAAAAGCCACTAAGCTCTTTTGTGTAAATCATTACTAGTGAGCTCATTCATTGGCCAGAGAATGAGCGATCCTACCCTTAGCAGTGCTTTTGAAAAATGCACAATACTCTCTCAATGGCCTCGTATCCCCTACAGTGCACTAGATAGATCTTGAGCTAATAGTATTTGCTGCCTATGCAGTGTAGAATACGGCAAATCCAGTGCCATTCTGAACAAAGGCACTTATTCTGCAGTTCTCGCGTCAATCACTGCTTTGCTTCTGGTCCAGAACTGTCATCGGGCAACTTTACATGAAGCAGTGTGTTGAAAATGTAAGTTGACCAAAAACTTTGACTGTGCATTTCCAGATCCTGCTTTTTGCCTTCCTGAAAGTGATCGAGGAGGGCAGTCACATGGTCATGATGGAATGCCCTGAAACGGTAAATACACTTCTTCATGAGTTCTTCCTCTGGGAACCAGACATCTCTGGAAAGGATTCAGTCTCCAAGCCAACTCCTGACCAAACTGCTGTGATGGATGCCACAATTGCTACAACCATCACTACAGACAGCGCGACTGAAGAAACCACTGGGACACCCAAAGCCAGCAAGCCTCTAAACAAATAACCAATGAGGATCTGTGTTTTTTGTGGGGTAAACCAGAATCAGAAGGCTGTTTGACGGCAGGCTGTCCCAAGTCGAACGTTCACCCAGGCTTAGAGCTGTTTTTCGGAGGTGAAGTTTGAGCTGAAGGTTCAAGGAGGTTGCACCAAGGCAGCAAGAAAGGTCCATGCAGTGAGACTCTGTCAGCACTGACCAGAGGATAAAAGAAAGGAAGGAAAGCTTAAACCCAGTTTAAGACCAGAAAGGACGGTTTATTAAATCTCGAAGGCTTCACTTCTCTCTGCTACCTTTGGACATATATCTTTCCTTGTTGTGTCGTCTAAACAAAAGGGCTGGAGCTCCGTCCAATGGACAAAACCCATGCCTGTTTAAAGTGCTTGGGCTCCGACTGGACCACATCTGAACAGGATTGTTCTGGACTGATCCAGGTTGGACTGCAGAAGAGGCCGGTCCCCATGCTCGTACAGTGCTTGTGAATCTATTGTGTGATCTATTGTGACCCAGACCACGTGAGCACGTCGAAGAAGGGGGAGAGAGAATCCACGTCTAGTGTGTCGTGTTTTTATACATGCCCTTTGCTGAACGCTGTTATCTGTTCAGAGAAACTTAGTAATAACAACAATAATAATAATTCTCATGAGGAAAAAAATAATAATACAGTAGTGATATCGTCTTCCTGTGTAACGTGTGCCCACAGCCCCAGTCGGACTGCAGAAAGGGGGAGGCTGGGGGGGAGACTTCCACCAAACATTCGTTTTGAAATATACCATCTTGGTACTCCTCATAAAGCTTTAGATTATTGACATAAACAAATATATTAAAATATATAATAGGTATAACATAACACTATCTATATAGCCAACAATATATTTCCCCATTAAAAGAATGTTGACCAAAAAAAAAAAAAAAAACAGCTAAAAAGCTGTGCATGATAATAATGGGGAAAAAACATTGGGAAAATCAAATGTGCGCGACAAGCAGAAAATTCTGTGTCAGTAGGAGCACTCATGTCTCCTAGCAACCAGGAATTAGAGGAAAGCAGGAGACATCGCTGGCAATAGAGAGCTGATAGATGCTGTTGCCATGCCAACGCTGATATGATTTTGGTGCTGTCATAAAACACACACAGTATATAAGCTAACACACTACAGTACTGCTAATATAACAGAAACCAATACGCCAGTACCAATATACTCGCAGTGCCAACTGGTGAGACTGCTTGAACCACAAGCTACTGGAAACAACAGTGGGAATCACCTGGATGTGAACACAAATTGATGCCGAGCACCAGACGCTTTAGACTCAGACTGCGATAAATAGACCGTGTTACGGTGCGCCACTTCACAAAGTAAACAAAAACAAACAGGCAGTCCAAGCAAAGCTCGAAGCGAGGCTGCTTCAAGGCGCGGGTTGCCATGGCGACGGGCAGGCAAAAAGCCCATCTGGTCAAAGAGCTGCAGGCCTGGTCTTTGCAACTGGGGCTCTGTCTGAGATAATTGCATACTAGAGGAACACAAGGCATCGCAGGCTTTCTGTCGTCCCATCGGGGTAATGCAGCGGATGCAATGCAGAGAAATGCAAGAACAGGAGACGAGAACAGAAAACATGTGATCATAATCGGGTTGTAGAGTCCTCTCGGGAATCCTCTGGACTGGATTATTTGAAGCAGATAATTAAGTAAGACAGAATTATGTGATGGAAACTCAACAGGCTTATTTTCAGGGTACTGGTGCAGTGCAGTGGTTTTGGGAGCTATCTGAACGTGCAATGCCAGTAAATGTAAAGCTGTACAATTTTAAATTACACTGTAGCTCACAAATCCACACCCTCCCAGCAAATGAGTGACTTCCCTCATTTGCATTCAAGTCAGATCACTCAGGTCTGACTTGAGCATGGCTTGGTTCCCATAAAAGATGATTGAAAGAGCAATGCAGTGAAAGCATATCTATCTAATTCTGTCCATGACACATTTCCAAAATCTCCTGTCAATCAACCAAACCATCCACTGAGTGATGGTTCCACTGTGCCTCTTCATGACGATTTAGAGGCTCCAGGTCTTGAAGTTGTAGATCTTAGTCAAAGCTTTGCTTTTCAAAACGGTTTCCTCCTCTTCATCTGAGGGAGCTTTATCTTGCCACTGTCTCCACTGGCTTGCTCAAAAGAGGCTTGGAAATATGAATAGAATTGAATTGAACAAAACAAGAAGGTTATAAATGCCATGTAATATTTCAGTACATAGTTTCAGGTGCATCATTATGAACCAAGCTTTGGAACAACATGGGATAAACCCGTAATGCTTTTTAAAGGTTTAATGTTTTACCCTGACAGTTTTCATTTTGGCAAGGCTGTCGGTCAATCTGCTGAAGTGTAATTTTAATGACATACTACTCAAGGCTCACTCAAAGCATTAAAAAGATAAATACTATCCCCCGGACAAGAGTTATATATGGAACTCATTTGCAGGTATGCGTATTAGATGTTAATCAGAAACTACATTAAATAAGAACTTATTCTGTCTGCTTAGGTGCAGGCGAGGGGTGCAGCGATACCATTTTCTGGAGACTGACAAATACTTCTATTAACACCACTGACTGATACCCACTGCCAGTGCAAAGATGCATTTTATCATCACTGTCATGTTATAAAGATCCGAACATAAGATATGAACTCTGCTCTCAACTCGTACTCGGAAAGCTGAAACAGTAACGCCTATGCCAAATATGATTATGAGTGCCAGCGTGAACCTTTGAAGAAAGTGATAATATAAAAGAATAACCATTGTAAATGCCTTCTTTAGTAGCCCTACAATGGAATAAGAGTTCACAACTGTGGGAGGAGAGGCTTCGGATGCAGTGAGACTATGTGAAGATACAATCAAATGGCTGTTCGATCAATAAACAAGAATGAAGACAGTTTGAAAGATCTGCTCACAGTAAGAGGGTGTTGTTTTCTAAAGACAAGGGAAAAGTTGGAAAAGTTAAGCGAAGCCAGTGATCTCGGCTTACATGTCGAAAAAGAAGGGAGCTTGGTACTGTCCAGGATGAAGGACTCTTCCGCCTCCTCCTCTTCCTCGGGATGTGTACGCAACATCAGTGCTCCTAGTGTACTTCTCCCTTTTCGTGGTTCAATTTTATGCCCGAGTCTATGTTGCATAATCTGTGAAAAACACACTGCCTGAAAATGTGTGGATATAAGAAATATTAAAAATCACCTTAAAAAAGGATGAAATGACTGTTCAACCTTGTGTGGGTTCTGTGTGTCAAGAAGTGAAATTAAGAAGCACACCTGTACACCTGTACACCGTGCCAAAAAAAAAAAAAATGACACATTGGAAGCATTGCTTCCCTTGCTGTAAATGCATTGTGCTGTTGATGCTCCAGCTTGGCTGTAGAGCTGTCAAGAAGAGATTTATTGAGCGTTAGATTATATAGATTAGATAAATAGATACATTTTGCTAGATAAATAGTACGTATGTGACTTCAGTTGGGGTGAAAAATGCTCATACACAATGTTACAAGCCTGTTTACAATCCTTAGTTGGTAGGTTTATGGCACCTCATCGGCTCACAAACTGCGTATTATAGGACAGTTTGTGGCAAAAACACAAATTATTCCTCAAACTTACTGGATAGTGTTGCTGTCCTCTTGTTGTGTCCTTTCAGAGTGATGTTCTTTTCTAGCAAGCTAAAGAAATTGTAGCCCGTTAGCTTTTAGCCTTGCCCCCACTCACTTCCTCTGGTTAGCCTTTTTCCAGTCTTAACCTGAAAGTAAATAAGCGCCGGCTTTCCCTTCTGATGTGTGTTTAGCTACGGTTTGGTTCAGCTGAGGCAGTCCAGTTTGTTGGAGAGGAGATGGTAAAAACTAGTGTGAATTTTATCCATGTTGTGATGTATCCATGTTGGTTTCCCTAGGCTTTCGCTTCGTTGGGTGCCAACGAGGTGATGTTCTTTTCTCCAGTATTAACAACATGATATGCTCTCAAAGTTGCCACCGCATTTTAGCACTTTGCCAGCTTTGACTAAGGCTTTCATTAGCAAGGTTTTTCATTTTGGATCTTTGTTTAAAAGAGGGACACAACAGTGTGTGAGGCTCATGGGTTGTTACTTCCATGTATTGAACTATCATTATTTAACTGTCCCAAGGAAAATACAGTTTGGCATTCTAGGGCCCCTTTTCTGCAGATGAACAGCATCTTATGTTTTAAGCCCAGCACCCAGTTTATAAGTGCATTACTGTCATAAACAAAAACAGTGAGAAAGTGAATACTATGAGTATAGTGAGTATAGCAAGGTGGAAAACAGGTGCATCTTTGATAGGCTAACACAAGAGGGCGCTGCTGCCAGAGAAAGCTTGACTTGCTGAACTGCACTTACTACCCGTCAAGGTTACTGGACGCTTTCCCACACATCCTCATTGCAGTAGACGCTCAAGCTCACGACACAACTCTAGTTAACCTTATGCATCTCTATTACTGGATTCAAGTGAAAAGGACCAAAATGGGCCTAAAAATAAGGTTCCTTTCGTTAGTGATTTCCCTGGCGGTGTCACGAATTTGTGGCAATGCGTAGATCTTCTGGACACACATGAAGCAGCCATCAGGAAGCCCTGAATCACAGGAAATGGCCAAATATTTATATTCCACCATCTCAAAGCCGTCATCTTTACAACAACAGGTTACGAATACTTTCATAACATCGCTGACCCATAGGTCACATGGCATCCCACCCTGCATGTATGTATATTTTTACAATTACTAAAAGGTGGAGTGGTTTCCTGTGGACGTCACAGTGATGGAATCCCCTATCGACTCTGTTTAGCATCACAGCTCAGTTGACTCACTTTGCAGAACTTAGTCATGAAGGATGAACAACAACAACAAAAAAAGTCAGGTATGACACCACACACATGGTCCGACAGTTGGTAACCTCTTGGTAACACATTCGTACTCTATTTCAGATTTCCCTTTGAGGCAACAGAACATTCCATAGTTGGTCTGTCGCAATACACGGGCAACACATTGTTCCACTGGTGCTTTGCTTAAAATTACGCGGCGATGTTTACAGGAGTTCCAACCGCAGTCATGTCAGAATGCCCTTGGTGTGCTCTCGAAATTATGCACTGATCTAAATAAACATTTTTCAGGCCTCAGCCAAAGTTTCCTCTGCATATGCGCTAGTAGTGGATTGTGTTACGAGTAATTGGTTCCATCGTTTCAGCAGTTGTGTCTAAAAGACATTCTGCCATTTTTCAGGTTTCTTTTGAAACCTGACATTACCTTTACAATTGTCAGTTGACACAGCATGAGCAGAAGCACAGAGAGCAGCTGACGAATTCCACAAATATATGCTGAAGCTGTTATTGTGTAGACACTTCAAATAGTGAGGAAAAAGTGCCTATTCATGCTTAATTAGAAACATCTACTTCACACTTCCACTCACTGGCCACTCACTGTTTGAGTTTTGCTGACATTACAGGTCCCTGTAATGGGGTCCTACAGGTCCTACAGGTCCACTATACACTGTAGATCAGGCATGGGGAACTGTGCCAGAGCCTAATTCATACCTGCGTATTAGAGGGGAGAAATCTGCAAGCTGAGCTGGACTCTGGCCCCGAGTTCCCAACCCCTGATACAGGTGTACAATTACAGATTGCAGCCCAGGTCTCGTCATGCACAATTTGCCAGCCATCCTCTAAACCATTCATCACTGGTCAGTTTCTGACCACACGGCCGATGGTGACCAGATGTTATTTGGGTGGCCAGAGATAGACCGTAGTGTCTTGCTGTAGACCAACATGGTTGGCATACAGAGCAGGGGGTTCTTGTACAGTGGCCAGAGAGAATTAGATTAATTAGAAACACACTTCGCAGCGCAGTACAAGAGAATTTTACACACAGCAGTGAACACCCAGAGCGGCCCCGGCACAACCGGAGGTTAGTTGCCTTGCTCGAGGGCACCTCAGTTGAGAGTCGAGGAACTGTTCCTTCACTTCCCCCACCCTCGCTTCCTGCCGGGTCGAACCCTTGAACCTTCGTGTTCCAAGCCCGTTCCTTTAACGTCCCAGTGGCAACGAGGTGGGCTAGGCGGACCAGCACCTGTTGAGGGCAGAGGTATTTGTGAGATAACCAACAAAACTAGTTAGTATGTAGATATATGAATGGATAAACAGACTGAGAGAACTGAGAGTGCTGAGGGAAACTGCAGACAGCGTCGAGATGCCTTTCAGTTCTGCCCGGTTTTGTTTACTCTACGTTCACACGAAGCACAAAGGCCACGACCCTGTGGATTGGAGCTATAACAGAGCACCAAGTGTGTGAGCCATTCTGATAAAATAACAAACACATCAGAAGTCAAAGGACTGAACAAACAACAAGCCAAGAGGTAAAAGAGAGAAAGCGAGAGCAAGAGAGATGAAAGCAAAGGACTGAAAGTATTATTCCACATGTTTGGCTGTCATCTTTTATCTTGGCTGGAGAGTCAATGGATTTTCAAAGAAGCCCTAATGCAGGTGCCAAACACCAGAATGCTTTTATTTCTCATTCTGCTGTAAACTCTCTCTCTCTCTATCTCTCTCTCACACACACACATACAGGCAAGCTGCATGTTATAGTAGTTACTAGATATCTCCTACTCCTATTCCCTTATAAAGCTATTATTAGTCACCGCACCGTAAATATAGCCCCTCTAATGGACAAATTAATCCGGCTTTCTTGGCCAGCACCAACTGATGTCAAAGCGGCACTTTGTCACAGAGACTATAACCAGCTATCTGAATGAGGGATTTCTCCTGGATCAAGCCATGCTGGTTGCAAGCCTACAAAGGAAAAGAGCTAAAAATAGGGTCTCGCATTCTTGATTTTATGTCATTTTTTTATAATGCATGTAGAAAAAAAGATGACGCACTTCCGGACACATCTCAGGTCTGATGGGGTTTGGTGGGACGACCAGCTCATTTGAACGCCATCCTTAAACAATGAAAAGAAACAGACTCCTGGGCAGCCCGGCACAGAGGCCTACAAGAAGTCTGAGAAGACTGAAAAATCTGTCTAGCACAAAGGTGAGTTGAGCAGAACTGTGTCATTGTCTGCTGTAGACACATCATCATTTACGACAACTTAATCATCTAGAGGAGCTTTCAGCCTTTCATATTACTCGGTCTCGGTTGTGCTATGATACTGGGGAAAACACGAGGTCGATTGAGGATATGTTTAGGCATGTTTAGAAATGTCTTTGTTAACAAATCATAGCTTACCCCCAGTTTGTAATTACTGTGGGTTTGCAGAAATAATTGTAAAGGATTTGGACAATGACATATCAAATGAACGTCTTCAAAATTACAGCAACCTTTATATACATAAAAATCCAGACAGGCGAATGTTATGGTCATTAAGGATATATCGATCATGCTTGTAACTTTGTAGCACTTACTGGAAGCCTAGAAAGCAGACAATTATCAATGATCTATAGTCTGTATGGTCTCCAAGGCATGTACTTTATAACTATACGTCCTACACAGCTATTTCCTGGAGTAACTGTGGGTCATTTTCATGAACTAAATCATCATCACAGGTTTTATAATTAAAGGTATTATAATTAAAAAAATACATTTTTAAAGGTGCACATATTTGTCACTGTACAGTGTACACTGCACAGCGAAATGTGTCCTCCGCATTTAACCCATCTGTGGTAGTAAACACACACACACACACTAGTGAACTAGGGGCAGTGAGTACACACACAACCAGAGCGGTGGGCAGCCAACTCCAGCGCCTGGGGAGCAGAGAGGGTAAAGGGCCTTGCTCAAGGGCCCAACAGTGGCAGCTTGCCGAGCCCGGGAATCGAACCCACAATCTTGTTATCGATAGCCCGGAGCTCTAACCGCTGAGCCACCACTGTCCTAATGCAAAGTATCAGAAAACAAGAAAACACAGACAAGCCTAATTTTGCCAAACCGCATCTGCAACATGTCTGCTCTTTATTTTGAAAAAGGTTCTGTGGCATAAAATTACATTTCATGTACCATTTCATGTGATCCTACCTGGTAAAGGACTCAATCCTTGCCCTCAGAACCTTTATGGTATAGCATATCTTTAAACAAAGCAGTAATTTTATCAGACTTTTTATTTTGACTGATTATCTCATTAAGAAAACTTGGGACCTTTTTTGAACAGCACTAGTATTATAAATCTGCCACACTATCCCATGTAAAAATGGAAGTGAAACAACTGGAACTGGGACGGATCCTTTAAAGGTAACGCTTAGAGGTCAATTCATGACCATAACACTGTCTGAAACTACTGTAATGCAATCCTTGATGGCGATGGTCAAAACCAGAACGGTACCAAGAGCCCTTCGAGCTTCAAGTACGGCTCGGCTTGACCCGCCATCCTTCAAGATCCACGGGAGACAAGCATCCAGACTTTTTTCTGTCCTGGCACCGAAGCGGTGGAACGAACTTCCCCTTCGCAGCCAAATGGCAGAGTCACTTGCCGTCTTCAAACGCTGACTGAAGACCCAGCTCTTTAAGAGCACTTAAATCAGCACTTATCTTGCACTCAGGCTCACAATTGATCTTACGCTTGATGTCTTACTTGATTACTTTAATATTCCTGCACAGTGCAGTGTGTTGAGTACACAATCTAGCTAAGGCTGTCTGCTAAATGCCTTAAACATAAATGTGAATAAATAACATATGATACAGTAATGAGTTTCCCTTAGCAAGCACAGTGAATGCAGACAGTACCAATAATGAACTTGTGAACATAATCTTTCCATATGTTTTTTAATCCCTAAAATTCCCAATCAGTCGCATACTGTATATTAATAAAACATATTAAGTGAGTCAAATACCTTTTACTGTCACTATACACTTGTACAATACAATGAAATTCTTCTCTTTGTCAGAGCGCAGGGTCAGCCTAGTACAGGGTTAAGTGCCTTGCTCATGGGCCCAAAAGGACCTGGGTATCAACCCCACAACCCTATCATCAATATCTCAGCGCTCTACTGCACCACGACTCCCCATACAATGTGTGTTATGGTAATGCCACCAAAAATATGAACTCTTTGTGTATTTACAGCAGGGGGAAAGTCAATCTCACTTTTAGCTTTACCACCATTGTCAAGTTTGCTGGTGACAAACCTCTTGTGGTGGGTCTCAGACAATGATAAGAAGGCCTACCTGGAGGTGATTAAACACCTGGAGAACTGGTGCCAAAGAGATGAGCTATCACCCTGTCTGGAGCTGCAGTGGAAAGAGTGGACAATTTCAAGTCTCTTAAAGTTCATGTGGTCTTGTTACATCAACTCCCTGGTAAAGAAGGCCTGTCAGCATCTCTACCATCATACAGCAAGCAGTGCTGGACCAAGGCCAGGAAGATTGTAAAGGACCTCAGCCATCCAAGCAACGGACTGTTATCTGTTGCGGTCAGGGAGGTGTTTTCAGGATGCTGTTGACTACACCCCCCCCCCCCAAACACACACACACACACACACACACTATTATAATAATTACTACCTCCTGCTTAGTTGCACAACATTATGTTGCACATCCACTTAGCACTTGTTGCACTTTACAGTTTGCAACTCACATTTTTCCATTTTGTGTAAATGTAGTGCATAGATTGCTATTTTTAATTCTTACATATCTGTTATTATGTCTATTTGATTATACCTTATAATTCCCTCTATTCTAGCTTGTTGTTTCATGCAAGCAGACATTTATTATTAAAGCATTCCACAGCTTGCTGTACTGTGTATACCTCTGTATATGACATCATTCTGAACTTCAAATGGTTAGGGTTAGGTGCAGGGTTTTGTTTAAATAGACAGTCATTTGCATTCAACAGTAGAGATGCATTTAATACACATTTAGTTGAATGTTAGTAGAATGTCAGGTGAGTATCTATGAGGCATCTATAATGCCTTAACCATCTAAGTAAATTGATACTCAAACCAGCAACTCACTGCACTGAGTACAAACAGACGTCTGTTCAGCTCCAACTCCCAAATAAGTGTGTTGGAATGAGTCTGTGAAAGAGCCCACAGCCATGTATGTCTATAGAACAGAGCTGGCCAAAACGTGGCTTGCAGGCCAAAGTCGGATTGAGAGAATGAGAGAATTTATATATATATATATATATATATATATATATATATATATATATATATATATATAGAGAGAGAGAGAGAGAGAGAGAGAGAGTACCCCTTTATGAGTACCCCTGATTTGCGTAAGGTCAGAGACAGAAGCTCATCTGTTGCTGCACAGTTTATGTTGGTCATACTCTAGTCCTTCATCAGTGGTCACAGGATGCTGCCCACAGGACGCCGCTGGTTGGATACTTGGATATTTGGAAAGTTCTCTGTCCGGCAGTGACGCTGCAGTGTTTAAACACTTCAGCAGCACTTCTATGTCTGATTTACTTGAACCAGCACAACACCACCATGTCAGCGTCACTGCAGTGCTGAGAATGACCCACCACCCAAATAACACCTACGCTGTCCTGTGTGGTCCTGACCATTGAAGAACAAGGTTAGAGGAGGCTAACAAGGTTTGCAGAGAAACGGGTGGACTACAGTCTGTAACTATAGAACTATAAAATGCTCCTATATGGTCAGTGGAGAATGCATTCCAAACCAAGGAGGTCATAATATTTTGATATGACTGAAATATATATATATAACTCTATCTGAAATCTATCTACCTTCTTTTGTATAATGTATTGTATTTTTGGCCCTAAGCCCACCATAAACATTGCACTCTGGCCCCCCAAGATATGGGTACCCCTGCCTTAGACCTACAATGAATCTGCATTTCTTGTTATCCAACTATTGAACACACACACAGTTCACAGTAATACCAACAATTAAAGGGTACTATGACCCAATTACATTCGGCTTACACTCAGAGAAATGTTCCTGCTGGGTCAACGTTTGAGGTTTTCTCATCACAACAGAAAGGATTTTCTCTATCATCCAGTACAGTAGGCTTTCCTGGTCAACCAGGTCATTTCTCCACTGCTTGTATCAACACTGGTTTCTTTTTCATACTGTTGTTACAAACAGTTGATTTTACAATCCCTCATGTTTTGGTTACAGCTGGGTTTCCTGCTGATGACATGCTTCTAGATGAAAAAAGCAAAAGCAACAGTAAAAGCATGTGATATAACATGATTAAAAAATAAATAAATAAAAAAAATTGGGCGAATACATAAAATGTACTACAAACGAAATCTGTCTTTATTTTATCACACAAAATATATATATTTAGTATGTACAGCAAGAAAATCATAAAATAAAGAAAATCATCAGTGTGGCCTGAGCAAAACGTTTGCGCAACATATAGACAGTACTTACAGAGTCAGTTGCGCCTTCTTTGGCAGAAATCACTGTCTGCAAATGCTTTTTCTAGCACTTTTGGTTCTTGTAGTTGGATTTTTCCCCCACTTTTCTATGCAAAAGGCCTCAGGTTCTGAGATGTTCTCAGTTTGTCTTGCATGCACCGCTTGTGTAAGGTCCATCCACAAATGTTCTATGATGTTTAGGCCAGGACACTGAGAGGGCGTTCAGTTTGACTCTCTTTCATGTTGGTTTTGAGGTATATTTTGGATTATTATCCTGTTGTAGAAACTATCTGTTTTTCAGCTTAGGCCTTTAAACAGATGGTTAGACATTTGCATGCAGGATTTGCTGTTATTTTGTGGAATCTATTCCACCGATTCACCCCAAAGTTCACAGTTGGCAAGGTGTTCTTTCATAAAATGCAGTCATTTTTTCTCCAAACGTACCTTTCATGATTAGGGCCAAATACTTCTGTTTTGACTTGTTCAATCTATCGCACAAGAGAAAAGCTGAAGAGAAAAACAGAGGCGCAATTCTAGACGATAGACCGCCAGAAACGGTAAACCATCGTAACTGTGGTCTATTTATATTCAAGGCTGGTTCATACCTAGTGTGGACACAGATGCAGCACGGCAAGCGGACTGTCTGCTTTACTTGATGTTTATACCTCTTGCACCACCGACACTGACGACTGCGTACATTGACGCAGCATTTCAAATAAAAATATTTCTATTGCACTCGCCTTGACAGTTTTTCATTTTTGGTCATTCATGTGCACTGCAAGTTGGGTACTCCAGCATCGTCAATGAAACATGAAATGGATGACAGAATACTATACAGTCGCCATGGTCGATGACATAGTCGCGGAAAATCGCATTTATTTTAATTTGACATTTTTTCATAGCTTCTTTAGCTTTTTAGTTCTCTTCTGGTAACTTCAAATGAAATATTTGCTTCTTCAATACCATTAAGTAACTGCTCCATGATTTCAGTTGTTTCTGACTCCAGTCTGGTTGGCTCTGTTCAAAGCTGCATAACAGAACTATTATATTCTGAAATTACTAGTTTTGACTTTTTAACAGATTAAACCACTGACCTGAAACATACTGGCTGTAATGTAGATTTAACAAAGACTTGGTCTGGAGAAAAACAGATGGTTTATGTAAATATTCCTAGGACATTTACAGCAAATTAGCAAGAAACATTCATTCTTGCAAGAAAAGTTCATTCTCAGGTAAGTTAGTTATTCGAAGGTTTTCATAAATAAGTATTCTTCAAAATTCACACAATGCCAAATATACGTGAGGCAGAAAATAGAGGGTCAGTTAAAAATAGAACTGAAATGGTTGTAAGGTCAAAATGACCCCATCATTATAGATTAAATAAATATAATTATAGATGAATTCTGGTCAATTGTGTAAAAAAAGCTGCTGTTTTGATCAGTGCCATATGATTTCAGTGGAACTCTTAAACTTTGTTTCCAAAGAACAACCTAGGAAGTCCACGGTTCATTACTTACATTTCCATGTAACTCTGCGTGACGAGTCAATACAGTAATGTAGATGACAATCATTTTCATTTTTCATTTTTCATTTTCAAGAGTCTGCAATCCCATCAGCAGAATTCACAGGTTCCAAAAACAACATGCTTTGACACTCAGTCAATCATGACTTATAATATGCTGTTTCTGTTTTTAAAATCATGGGAGGACACTGAAATTGCTACACTGTTTTGCTTCAAATTGCTGTGCTTTCATCATCCAACAACGGTGCTTTAATTTGTGATGCAAGACACAGACAAACACAGATAATGTACATGCCATGCAAGAAGTATACTCTTCTTTTCGAAAGCAAGAGTGATATGGTTTGGAGTGATATGGTCTGAAGCATCTCATCATCATGTTATAAGACGACAGAAAGAGCAGACAGATGAGTCAGGCAGTACACAAGAAACTGCACGCAACACTACAGCTACAATGTTGAATCACAACGACAAGTGGGTTTAAAAATGAATGGAGCGCTTGGCTTGTAAAAGATCCACACACTGCCCTAAAGCTTGTCCAATTCAATTCAAAGAGCGGGCAGACTATGAGATCATTCTGCAACAATTTTATTCTTAACCTGGAGAAGAACCAGTCATCTTTGGTGATACATATAAATAAGCACAAGATCACAAGGAGTTCCTAGACACATTCTGAGCTGGAAAAAATTTAATTAATTATATGGCACTGGCCAAGACAATAGACTTCTAAATTACCATATTAAAATGCCAACCAGACTAGGAAATACAGGAAATACAGCTATTGGCACTACTTTTTGTAATAAGTAAGGCAGTAAGTGTTTAAATACTACATCAGTTTAGTATTGGACAAAATCTTGGATCATTGCAAGTTCTTCCAAAAAGAACGGTTACAGATCCTTGAGGTTCGCAGGTGTGGACCGCCCTTATGCAGCTGACAAATGCAGTATTTTTCTTCCAGTCAACCATTTGTTTAAAGACCAATCTTTAGCTAAGTGAACATTGTACTTAGAGTCATACACACAAAACTCAAATTCCACACGCCTAACAGGGTCTGGGTTCAACTGCATCCACAGGAGATGATGCAAAGCATGGTGGACTATCCAGGATCATCTAGCTGCACAGGAGCACTCCAGAGGTGGAGAGACTATCTACAATTATCTAGCTAAACAGGAGCACTCCAAAGGTGGAGAGACTATCTATGATTATCTAGCTAAACAGGAGCACTCCAGAGGTGGAGAGACTATCTACGATTATCTAGCTAAACAGGAGCACTCCAAAGGTGGAGAGACTATCTATGATTATCTAGCTAAACAGGAGCACTCCAGAGGTGGAGAGACTATCTACGATTATCTAACTAAACAGGAGCACTCCAGAGGTGGAGAGACTATCTACGATTATCTAGCCAAAGGGGAAAACCCCACACAGGGTCTCATAAGGCCAAGCCGCACCTAAGTAGATGTATGCAACTCTTTTACTGTTTACACATTTTGCATACATTCATGTAAACACAAGCATAATGACATACAGACGCAAACACACACATCCACATATCTGGAGTTTAAATGAGACCAAAAGTCTTCTCTGAACCTAAACATTCCTGAGAACTGCTTGGATGGCACAGTAAAATAACTGTGTCCAAACAATAATAGCAGTTATTAGATATTAATAATAATAATATATATATATATATATATATATATATATATATATATATATATATATATATATATATATATATTAATAGTATTAATATATTTATATTATTAATAATATAATAATAATATTAGAAAATAATATAATAATAAAATAAAATATTGATATGAAGAAAAGAACCATGTTTTTGGAGAGCAGACACACTCTTCGTGGGTTCCTCCTGGTGAAAGATGTCCCCATGTCACTGATCAGGCGTGTAGTGCAAACCACACTGACTGTAAGATTCCCGATTACAAGACAACGGGTTGTGTAGTGTGAAGGGTGCAGCGATCTGACGACTCTGAAAGTCGTATAGTATGAACCCAGCTTTAGCAGTCAGATTTCTTTTTTTTTTTTTTTTTTTTTAAGTTTAACTCTATAGTGTCCAAGTACTGATCTATTATTCTAGAATCAGCATTACGATCATGTTAAATGTTCTTTCTTTGAAATGAAATAACAGACTCACAGGTTCATCAACATTTCTTGATATTCTGATGATCTGTTCCCATACATGTCTGAGCTTTCAAGCTCTACTCCAATCATGCTTTATATTTAAGAAAACTTTCAAAACAAAGTTTCAGTGAATGAATTTGGGCTTATGGTCACAGAAAAGGCATTTCTTTATAACATCGCTCAACACCAATCTTCAATAAGTACTAGGGATTACTCAAACAGTTTTAAACTTTTAATGAAACAAATTACACACGTCATCCTGAATTTCCCAGAAAATAGCCTCTTGTTTTTCCTCTGAAACAACAACAATGTAGTTTCTCTATGGACTTAAACAGAGCCATCCTCCATGTTGTCTGTTACTTTAGCTTATCTGTTATACCAGCCAATATTTCTGAGATTATTGTCTTCATATAACAAAACTATGAAAACCTTCTTCAAATGTTTGTGGACACCCCTTCTAATGAATGCATTCAGCTACTGTAAGTTGCACCCATTGCTGACACTGATATGCAAATGCACACACACACACACACACACACAGCTTGTCTAGTCCCTGTAGAGAAGTATTGCCATAGAATTGGACTCTCTGGAGCAGATAAACAAACCAGGTGAGGGCAGGAGGAGTATAATGCCCCCCAGCATTGAGCTGTGGAGCAGTGGAACTGTGTTCTCTGGAATGATGGTTGGTGCCCCATCCAATACTTTTGGGATGAGCTGGGGAGTTAGGGTTGGATGAGGTGGGGTGATGATCATCCAACATCCTGAACTCACTAATACTCACTTGTCCATGAATGCAAGCAAATCCTTACTGCAGAGCTCTGATATGGAGAAAAGTAGAAATCCTTCCCTGGACAGTAAAGACAGCTACTCCAACAAAAGTCTCACCTATTCAATTTTTACATACTTATCCCCTCGTCCTGCTCAGGGTCGCAGTGGACAAAGCAGTAACACTCCTTTAGACAGGGCACCACACAGACCCATTTACTTACACACTTACACCTAGGAGGCAGTTTGGCACTGCGTTACTGTGCATGTTTTTGGCAAATAGTGTCCAAATCCAACCGAGCCCACATGAGCAGTCGGTTACAATCAGGGTAATAATCCTTCTGCTTGCCATCAGCAGCTGGAGTTTGAGAGAGCACAGTTGGCCTTGCTCTCTCAGGGGTGGGCTGATGGCACTTCCTTCCCACATCACTTCTAGTCGGTCAGCACAGGCGTCTTTTAGCTGTTGCGTTTGAGCTGGGGTGCCGCGGTTTCCTTCAAGCGCAT
Source organism: Salminus brasiliensis (assembly GCF_030463535.1). Classification (NCBI taxonomy): domain Eukaryota; kingdom Metazoa; phylum Chordata; class Actinopteri; order Characiformes; family Bryconidae; genus Salminus; species Salminus brasiliensis. The sequence continues at coordinate 9,576,411 of NC_132900.1, forward strand.
TGGCTTTCTAGCGATGCTGTATCATCAGCAGTTCGAAAAGAGGAGATGGCTGACTTCACACGTGTCAGAGGACACGTGTTAGTCTTTGCCCTCCTAGTTTTGGAGGCATTGCTAGAGATAGGGCAAGTTCACATGAACAAGGTTTGGGTAATAGGCCTTCCAAGTTAAAACAATGGGGTAAAACTACAAGTACAATCATAGTAAATAAATGAATACAAAAATAAATGACCAAGATCACAAACCTATTTTAACACTTCAGCAAAGTGTATTCTTTTAGCTACAGATAAAGAGCTGCAGGCACTTAGGGGGCAGGAACTGGACAAGTGCTACTCCAATCACCCATTGAATCTTGTCGTCCCATAGCGGTTGTAAGAATCTTGGCTGCTCCTTCTGTGCTATGCATGGATATCTCACACTGCAGCTAGGTATTTATTTATTTATTCTGAAGATTATAAGACTGGAGGGGTGCCCATAAACCCTCCATCTGTTCCATATTAGCTGCTTTTAACACCCGATATTCACACAGCTGTTTTTAAAAGAGATGTGAATCTTTCTCTCCCTCTCCTTTTTTCTTGATCTCTATGTCCCGTTCTTGCTCTGTCTGCCTTCCCATCTCTGTGTCTCTCTCTGGCAGACTCCTCCTCTGGTTTATGTCCTCAGCTTGCAAGATGTTTTACTTTTGGAATGACTTCCAGAGGGAATTGTTCTTTAGCGGGATTGAAGACCTTCCTTATTAGCCAAGCAGGCTGAAGACCATTCGTGTGGGAGCATCAGAAATTTATGTAATGGCAGAGACATGCAAGATGTGTCCACCGAGTCCAGTTTCCTTTGTTAATCATTAATTGCTCCGATCCGCCATAAGACTAAAACCAGTAGGGTGTAGGTCCCTCTTGTGCCCAATTAGGTACGAATATCACATGATCTCTACAGGTGTCTTCTCTATTATCCGGCGTTAGAGACATTAGCAGCAGATCCTGTAAATTGTGAGGTGGGGCCTTCAAGGGATGCATCATTGACCCTTTGGCACTAATGACCCTGTTGGCAGTTCACCAGTTGTCCTTCCTTGGTATTTTGGTGGGTACTGACCACTGTATTCCAGGAACCCCCCACTAGACTTGCCAGATGTTTTGAAGATGCTCTGATATTCGGATATTCGGTAGCCATCGCAATTTGGCTCTTGTCAATGTGGCTCAGATACCAACCAGAGCAGCATTACAGAGTAAGAAGTTTGTTCCCTTGCGATTTAAACAGTCCGTCACATTTTCTGATTGAGCCGTTACGGGAATGTGGGAATCATTATTGTTCCACCGCGCTGTAGAAAACCCCACCATTCCTCTAAACTGTCTCTCTCACAGCAAGACATTTTTTGATGCTAAACTGTTGTTTACTGTAAGTAAACTGGAAATGATGTATGTGTTGGTGTGCTTTTTACATAGAAAATGTACATTTGGATCTCATCTGGTCACGCTTGGGATGCATTTTGATGGTAAATGTAAACAGAATACAGTCAAAGTAGATCCATATACTATCCAGATAGAAAATGCATGTCAATGCCAGGTGATAACAGGCCCAGAATGGTCAAAGGAGAATAGTTATACTTATGAAGTCAGATGGACCACCATCAGTGTTGAGTGGTGTGCAGAATGGCATCTCGGAGTAATCTGAGTAGCTACTTATCAAACCGTGTCTTAAGTGGGCTACATGGTCAAAATCCTTGTTGAATGTCAGTGTTGCCAGCAAAAAAAACAAAAAAAGCCCATCCCTTGCGGGTACAGAAGAACCAAAACTGGATTACGCCGAAGAATGGAAAGAAGTTGTTTGGTATAATAACTTCAGGTTTCTTTTGCCACAAGCTGATGAGAGGACCAGAATCTGGTGCAAGCAACATGAGTCAATGGACTCTTACTTACATACTTAAAAATAGTATTAGTATTAGTCTAAATGTTTTTAATAATGGAAGACATTTATAACTACTTAAGCTGACATAAGAAAAAGGAGGCCTTTTGTAAGTTTGGCAGGTTACAGTACAGTTTCCATCACCACATGGCCAAAGCAGGAGCCTTTAAAGCTTGTCTGACAGGACTGAGAGTAACCTCTTGAAGGCCACCAACTGGCCCACTTCTGCTTATAAGACAAGTAGTGGAAAGGAGGTGTTGGAAGCCTCTGGTCAGTGTGTCCTGGTTCCGCCCCCACCCCCCTGGCTGTCAGTCTCGGTGTACTGCTTGATGGTGGGGGAGTGCCAGGACCCTGCCACATGTGATTAGTGAAACAACGGTAATCTGAGCTAGTGTGTGATCACTAGCTCCGTCTGAGGAGGAGCCTCAAACACAGGGAGGAGAGAGGGAAGAGAGCGAGAGAGAGCGACCTAGAGGTGCGCACACACGCATACACGTAGCCTGTCCTAGCCTTAAACTCCAGACACACTCAGATATTCACAGACGCTCAGAACCTAGCCCTGTAAACATATCCACCATACGAGAGGAGATGCTACCAGGATTTGGACAGGCAGGGACAGAAGTAAGTGAGGTTGTTGGAGAACTGTGCTATTTCTTATTTGTTTGAATGCGTGTCTTGGTCCTAATATAGTGTAAACATTTTGATACAGATCTCTAGGTACACAAACTGTATGGAGTAAATGTAGCTTAAAGCAAAGACTTGATATTTTTAGAATGGGAAAGAAACTAATTAGGGAAATAACCTTGTTTTGAGGTCTTTTCTCTGAAAATGAACTGACTGGGACACCTTTAGGAATTGCAATTGTAGATTAAACATGTGAAAGTGGATTTTTCTTGGCTGCTGAATCCATTTATCAGATTCACCTGCTTCAAATGGATGTTGCTGATCTGCCTCCTGCTTTACGTGATATACTTCTCTTTCTTCTTCTTGTTGTATAGGTTTGAAACCCTTAAAGAAGAGAGCAATCATCATATACTAAGAAGCATCCGGTTACGTACGACAGTTTGCTAGACCTGGACTTGTCTAATGTGCTATTGCAAAGGATGAGGAAACTCCAAGCCCATCTCCAGGATACCCTGACTCATGCAAGTGATGTAGATGCAGAAGAAAAACCTGGAATTGGGGCCTGTACGATGAGGAAGTATCAGTAGTAAATTGTGACGACCACTCAGGTGCATCTGAAGAAGCCAACCCAGCTCAACCAAGTCAGGTCCCAGCCCAGCTTAGTGGGAGGTTCTCCCTCCCTCAATACATGGATGTACGAGTCATAGGGGGAGCACAATCTGTCAACCCCAATCCTGGCTACCAGCACAAAATGAGGGATTTCCCCTCCCCACCTCTTCCCTGAGGTCATCCCAACACAACGCCACCCAGATAAGTCCGACTTAGCCGGGCGCTCGGTAAGGACACATCTTGTTTTGTTAGTGTAAGCTCCGGCTTACAGCACAGGTGTTAAAAAGTATCAATACCTCAGACACCGTGAGGTTCCAGAGTGCCAGAGTAAACATATGGCTGGTCAAAGCCCAATTTTCCTAACTGAATGAGAAGCTGCTCAGTGGTTTTCTGAATGTCTAGTATTTGTGCTAATTGCAGGTTTGAATTTGCCTGAAAGGCCACGATTTAGGAAGATTTCATTGCGTATTAAGATTACTGAACCCATGATTTTAGCTCTTCAAATCAGACCACATCAGATACAGTTTAGTCAGATTGCTCTAGAAAGGAAATCCAGGTTTAATGCACCACCAAAAACAAATCCCTAAAGAATCCACAGTTAATGTTCCTTCCTGTAAGTCATCCATCCTGAATTTTGTACTATGTGGTATGCTAGGGCAAAAGGTTGAGCGAATGGGCATGGATATTAAAATCCAAAAGCCAGTGAGTTGTTTTTTTGCTGTGTTACACCTTCTTATATATAAGATGTATCTCTGCATGGTGCTGTTAAGAATGTGCTTTACAGCAATAACGGTCATATTATGGACGTAATCTCATGTTTCAGAGTGGCTTCTCTGCTGTCAGTGCAGGCAAACTGTACTAATCAGAGGTGCAGATGACCTAGTAATATTGGTCAATGAGAAGTGCATTAAAATGCATTTTAAGGAAGGAAAAGGCACCAGAGGCTAAGCCTATATTCATCTGAGCTCCTCAACTCCCGTAACCTGGGATTCAATCTGGCTTAGGTTGCAAGCCTGATGAAGGCCTTCCCGTGATCACGCAGTGAGAATTGTCTCTTCACACCCACACACTTTTGCTTGTCCTCAGAGGGAACTCCATCAGGCGATGAAACCTCCAAATCGGCCTACAGAACTAGTCCGGTCCATGTGAGGCGTGACCCTCCCAAGTGCTTTGGCATTTCGTTTTGATCCCTGCACATGGTTCAGATTGATGGCTTTGGAGTTTGTTTTCTCTGCCTTCCATGCTCTAACATGCTCCGAGGAGATGTATTCAGCTCCTGCCAAGCCTTAATCAACAAGGCTTTTAAACCGCCATCACACACGGCAAAAGTTAAAAGTTTGGGCATTCTGTTTTGTAAGAGTATAAACTCTTCGTTATACCTGGAAACGGTCAAGATTTCTTAACACCTAAAGTGAAGAATGCTACAGATAGTCAATACAGCTCTCCTCTCACAATGCAATGCTAGTACAAAAATAATAGAAGGTCTGCCCCTAAATCACTGCTGTTAATATTTTAGGTCTTTTAATATCGCAACCATGATAAAACCATGTCACAGAAACAGGTACATAACATAAACAGATACGGTGGCATGCAAAAGTTCAGGCACCTCCGACCCAGACAGTAAGTAGAAGATGAACTGAACTACAAAAGGCATGGAGTTAAAGCCAGATTAGTGTGTTACTTTTGATGTGTACAATTTCAGAGCCCAAGGCATCTGAGCTCTCAGATTTTACCAAGGTCTCAAACCTCAATTAGATTGTTAGGGCGATGAGTCGTTTACAATCCCTGTTAGGAAAGGCCAGGTGATGAAAACCCCTCCATGTCCCAACAGTCAGCAACCATGGGCTTCTTTACGCATCATCCTAGCACTAGAATAATTTTAAATAACTGATGCCCACAAACCAAAAGAAGTTATCAAAGTGTTTTTAGGCAGGTGTTTCCTCAGTTCAGAAGCCATTTAGGAAATCACAGATAATATGAACAGAGATCATGATGAGGTCTGGAAAACTAAGAAGACTTTTCGAAGGTCAGATGAAGATAAAAAGAGGATGGCTTACTAAGTCTCAGGGTGCCCAAGTCTCAGGCCCTTTTTCATAGAATAGATCATCCAAAGCCCAATCCCAGGCCTGGGCTAGAGGGGTATAAAGCCCACAGCACTGAAGCAGTGGAACTGTGTTCTGTGGAATGATGGTCCTCCAGCCATCAGCAGTTGGGGATTAGGTGGAGTGGTGATCATCCAACATCCAATAACGCTCTAGTTGCTAAAATTCTATCAAATCTACACAGCAATGCTAGTGACAGAATCTAGTGGAAAGACTTTCCTGGACAACAGAGACAGTTACTCCAAAAAAAGCAGGATAATCATTTTTTATTAGCCTTGATTTCAGAAGAAACAATGAATGAGCAGGTGTCCCAATACTTTAGTATAGTGCATATAGTGCATGTAGTTTAACACAGTGTATGTTATTTAGGTTGTCAGCGAGTCAGTTCTGTGCACTGATCACCAATGATGATAAGAGAAGTGAGATTTTATTTGCTCATTCATTCCCAACCCACCAACAGGTCACGACCTGCAGTTTGAAAACTACTGGGTTAGAGCATTCAGTTTTTGGTTTTGACACTCTTTGAAATATCACAACAGGTCAGTGCTGAGATAACATTTATGAAATTATATATGTGGCCAGTCCTAACATTATCTTAATCCAGCTGTATGGAGCTCAGTCTTGTTTCCCGGGTGTCCATCATCTGAGCAATAGCCTTGCGTGTCTCTCCTCTGTGCACCTGGGCTTTTATTCATGTCAGATGTTTCTGGTTTTCCTATGCAGAGCATATTTTAACAAGTGCGCAGACACTTGGACGTAGACAGCGGCTAGGAAACGCAATACTTAAGCATGCTTCAGTGATCAGAGGTCCCGACTATAGAATAACAAGTCCGACCTTGGGATGGCAAACTGTGTAATGATATCAAAGTCTTCTTTCAGCGACCTCTGTAGATCCACAAATCAAACTGCCCGAACGACATAGTTCAGTTTATGGCTTTGAAGGTACTGCGCAGTCTGCATTACATAAAGAAGCCAACATAAAAGACTGCAGCTTTTGGTTGTCAAATGAAATAGAGATAATATACTGGCCAATCAAACCACCATAACACACAGTAGTTTAATGTGACCCAGCTAGGGAAACTCATATTGGGTGCCTCTGACCTTTACTAGCGTGGCCACATAGAAAGCCTTGATGGTGTCTACACCATATAGTATAAATAAAAAAACATTTTATTGTATTCTAACATAATATGGCATAATTTAAAAGCCTTTAAACATCTGCTAATCAATATAATATAAACTAGCCACTGAGTCATGCCAAACTGAGCGTAATTTATTATGGTACAGCGTTTTTCGATGACGAATCATGGTATTGGCCAATAGGTTAACATACAAGACAATAAACTAGATTTAACAGTTCAGAAACTCTCAATATACAAATATAACATATCATTCTCTAGTTGAATTTGGTCTAAAATTCAACTGATGGGGTAGGGTTTATTACACCATAGAATATATATATACACATGTCCATGTTTTTGGACATCCCTTCATTTAGCTACATTAAGTTTCACTCCTTGCTGACACAGATGTGCAAGTGTACATACACAGCTTGACTAGTCGCTGTAGAAAAGTATTACCAATGGAATAAAAATGAACCTATTAGCAACAAGCTATGGAGCAAGGGAACTGTGTTCTCTGGAAGAATGGTGTTTCATCCAATATTTTTGGAATGAGTTAGGGATGAGGTGGGGTGGTGATCATCCAACTTCCAGACCTCACTAACATTCTTGTTGATGAATGCAATCAAAACCTCACAGCAATACTCCAAAATCTAGTAGAACATTTTCCCAGGACTGTACAGACAGTTATTCCAACAAAAGCAGGATAAACGATTTTTTAATACCCTTGATTTTGGAAGATTTTTTTTTTTGGTTTATTCGCTCAGTAAAACACTAATATTAGATTCTCTCCTCACATGAGTCTAGTATTATTTATAACAAGCATCCACCACTTAGTCTTGAAAATCAGTGCTCAATAATGTTAAATCAGGTGAGCTGGTGATGGAATTTAACAAATGTACTCGTTCACAAGATATCAACTACCTTTTTCAAAATGAGAAATTCTGACTGTCGGTTGTCGAAGTTGGGAATAACGTCACATCCAAGCTTAGCGTGTTAACCCAGTTGATCAGCCTGATAACTGTATATTATTTTAAAACATAAAAAAAACCTAATAGCTAAGAGTTCACCACAACTGGTTTGACGATCCTTTAAAGGTGTTTTATGGCAAATCTAACCAAAATATTTCCAACTTTTCATGCCCCAGGTTAGCATTGTTAGCGATATATTAGGTAATAACACAGCATTATACTGTACTTTGCGCATCCAAACACCATGGAAACACGTCCACACATAGCTGTTGGACAGTACTGTGTGCACAACTAATGTACTGGAACACAAACAGATAGAAGTGGTAATAAACTGTATAATAATACAGCTCTTATGACTTTTGATGTGCAGCCATCTAGGATTTTGAACTTGTGCTTGGTTAGGCTCTCCCGAGTAGGAAATCCCAAAATAACCCTTGTGGGGGCATTTTAGTAGAAATTTCCTACTTGGAACCATTGTAAATTGAATGCAGCATTTTAACTGTATCTGTATTTAGGTGCATCTGTTTTACTGCGACGTGAAGGTTTTATAAGCAAAACCCCTCGTATTGCTTAGATAAATCTGCAAGCATGAAGACTTAAGTTCAAGTCAAAGGTAACTGTTTTAACCACCAGAGCAGCTTTGCCATTTGTAGATGGATTTATAGATTGGAATGTCACCATAACTAGTCAGAGGTATGTTACAGTGTCTTGTAATTGACTCACTTCATTCTCCTCAGTAGACTTGTGTGCTTCATTTATGGTGAACAAATATATTAAAATATCTATTAACACAGCAGAGGTGAAAACCAACCAGTGATGTATTGCTATATTATGATGTATTAGATGCTGCTCTGTGCATTGCGTAGTTAGCGTAAAATAAATGCAAATGGTTCTTTCAGCGATGCCGTAGAGGAACAACACTTGGTTCAGAAAAGAAAGAAATTTGTAATGTAACAGAGATGTGGAAGTGTGACGAACCTTTACATCAAGTGAAAGTTCTTTAAACCGTTAAAATGTTCTTCACTCTCACACAGAGAACCATTCAAAGTTAACCAAGTGGTTAATTTACTGCACTCCTCAAGGAACCAATTGAAGCACCTTTTTTTTAAGTCTAGGTAGGTCTGGACTGCGACATTGCAACAGAGCTTAGTAAGTACCAGAATGCTTCAGGTGAGCTCTGATTAGCCTGTCAAACTGTCACAACACTGAGAAACAAGCCAATCAGACGACAGTATGCTACACATCAATCACACAGTGGACTTAATCAAATACGTACCTGCCATGAAAAAAGCTTGAATCGGATTTCTCCCCAACACAGGACTGCACACCTGTACAGAGAAAACGGCCTGTTACAGTGTGTTCCGCAAGCTGTAGTGTTCAAATCATATAAGTCATCCTTCCCCGATCGTGCTTTTTGTGCAGTAAGACTTGGTTGAGACAAGAGGCCAATCACGCTTTGTGGTATCTTCTTCATTCTGGTTTGGACAGCGCTGAAGACCATAAATGAATTGAGTCAGTGATCAAACGTGGCCAGAACATAGCAGCTCTGCACATTTCAAACAGACTGCACATGAACAGCACAAATCAAAGTTAATACAATATGATGTTATGTTTAAACAGGCCTCTAAATCACCCCCACACCCACATTCAATACGTAGCTTAAACATTTTAACCACGCGAGTGTGAGTCTTTTCCATTCCAGTTTGTTCCAGAGCTTTTCAGAAAATCTTCCCAAGCTGCTAGCTTGTATAAATACATGAATATGATTAGGTCGGGGGGGAGGAAAGACAGGAAGTAACAAATCTGATCTTGAGTATTACAGTCATCTGCCTAGGGCAAGCTTGAATTGCCATTGAAGGGGTGTGCTGAGGGAAATCACACATTAACAAACTTTTACTCAAAGCCCACAAGAACCACAGGGAGTTAATAACACAAGTAAAACATAACCCAAAGCTTCTGGGAAATGAAATATGAGTAAAGTTATAACTCAAACAATATGGCGCAAGTCAACAAACACTGCTGTGTAATCATATATCAGAGATTTGGGGTTTCAAAGTTCTAGTTTTCTTGTGTATGAGGTGGATGTGTGTTGGGATGGTTAGCATATGTGGGTGCTGTGAATGTGTGTGTCATGCCTTTGTGTTTGTGTGTGTGCGGTTAGATGCGTAGGCCGCGAGATTAGCCCTGCCGGCTGCTTCAACACCCTGAGAGAGAGACAGTCCCAGGTGTTATCCCACGTGACTGTAGATAAAGCAGGGCGCATTAGTGCTAATCCTGTCCTGATCTTTGGAGTGTGCTCTTCTTCCCTTCCCTGCTGCTCCTTGGCCTCCTCCGTGCTCTGTGAAGGGACGGAGAGGGCTTTTTTACTGGACAGGCAGACAGTGGACCAGGGCCCATTTTTCTCAATTCTTCACAAAAGAGACTAAGATAAAAATTACTCTATTGTTTACCAGATGTAAACAGTTTGTTGATGTGTTGGTTGGTGGTTTCACTTTGGAGTTCTTTGCCTTGAGATAGAGACACACTCCAGATCATGGTTAACCCTTTAGGTGGTAAGTTGCACGCATGCTTTCAGTTCCTACTAAGGTCTGGTTTAGGCGTGTGACCAATTCTAACAATTTCATCACCATATTCACAAACAGTTGTGTATGGGTGGACACAATACAGGGATATAAACTGCAAGTTTCTAATTTTTCCCAACAATATTTACCAAAAAAAACATCCTTTAAACAATGAGTCAGTGGCATGTTTCAAACACTGAAATCAAAACTGTACTTCCCCATATGGTGATGATTTTGTTACATGATACCTGCAGTCTGTCTCTCACAAACAGGAACTACAGCTGTGTTTGTTAGCAGTAGCATGAACGTATAATGGTATTCTTTGCTCATGTCAGTGTAGCTGGAGGGAAGGCAATATTTAGCACTGAAAAAACAAGTGAGGTTGAGTGTGTTGAAACCCATCCTACCAGACATTGTAGTTGTGATTTGAGCAAGATCTGTACACACAGCCTAAATGTCCAAATGTTTGCGGATACCCCAATTCTTTGTAGAGAGTAGAGAAGTACTGCCAATAGAATAGGAAATATGAACTTATTGGCACTATGCCTAAAGCCAGGCATGGGCTAGAGGGGTATAACCCCCCCCCCAGCATTGAGCTGTGGAGCAGTGGAACAGTGGAACTGAAATGATGGTGCTCCATCCAGTACTCTTGGGATGGGTTGGGCTGGGTTGGTGATCATCCAACATACTGACCTCACTATCACTCTTGTCGCTGAATGCAATTAAATCCTCACAGCAACGTAGAGACAGTAGAGACAGTTAAATAAAACATATCCAATAAAAAAAAGGATAAAAAGGATAAAAAAGGTTTTGGAAGAAACAATGAATGAGCAAGTGTCCCAATGTTTTTATCCATATGGTGTATATACACAAGTGAGAGAGGGTAATACAACACTCCAATAATTATAACTAATATATATTTGAATCTGATTCTCATGTTTTGGTAATAAATCATAAAAAGAATAATAAGTACTGTAACTGATGTCAAACATAATAGTAAATGTGTCTAGTAGCATTTAAAGGATCAAAAATTTAAAGGATCAAATGCATGTGTATAATGATGTGGCGAGTGGAAAGAAAAGTTTGAGCTATGCCACTTTGTCATCAGCGACCAGAGTCCTAAAGAACACAATTGCCAGTGCTCTGTCAAAAAGGGTAAATGGCGCCTCCCCTCCCACCCATATCACTCTTGAAGCACTGCTGGCCCGCACAGGCTGGTGTAGTGGAGCTGGGGACCCAGGACTTTCCGCAGAGGATGTTGACTGCCTGGCAATTCCACATCAGTGGCAGTTTAAAAAAAGGCGATGTATGGATTTGCATGTAATAGAGGAGAACATTTGTTAAGCCCTTATCCTGCTAGTGTTAAGAGCACTGCTAGTGCTAAGGGGAGCTACGTAGGTTAATTGCCAGTACCAAATAAGGAGAGTACCAAAAAAGGGAAAAAAAGAAACACAGCTGTTCAAGGTATTCAAAAAAAGTTAATCCTGTTTTTGTTGGAGTAACTGTCTAGAGAAGGCTTTCTACTAGATTTTGGAGCATTGCTGTGAGGATTTGACTGCATTCAGCGACAAGAGCGCTGTTGAGGTCAGGATGTTGGATGATCAGCACCCCACCCCACAACACCCCACCCCACCCCAACTCATCCCAAAAGTACTGGATAGAGCAGCATCATTCTAGAGAACACAGTTCTGCTGCTCCACAGCTCACTGTTGGGGGCTACTGGCCCACACCTGGCATTAGACGTGGTGCCAATAGATTCATGTAGATCTTCTCCAGGGAATTCTATTCTGTTGGCAACACTTCTCTACAGGGAATAGATAAGCTGTGTGTGTGTGTGTGTGTGTGTGTGTGTATTTGCACATCTGTGTCAGCCATGGGTGCAACCTCAGTAGCTGAATGCATTCCTAAGAAGGGGTGTGCACAAACATTTGGACATATAGTGTATCTGTACTCCTGAAACTACCAGTGAACCGTTTTGGTTCAGTTCGGTTTCGTTCAACATGTAATATTTATCCACTTGGAAGTATCGCAAACCTGTCCATTTACTAGAAACTCAATTTAGCAGCATTGTATAATAAAAATATAAAATAATACAAATAATACAAATAATACAGACAGTTTCCTGTAATAGGGTGAGCTACTACGCCTACCAACACACCCTCCGCCTCTCACACATACATTTACACGGCTTAAGCTTTTTGAGTTGGCAGTTTATATGTTAAGTGACACTGTCCTGCTTCTGCCTGTAGTTATGCAACACACCCTATCAATACCCCAGACAAAGACAGAGATTTACTCCTGGCCAGCCGAGCTGCTGTATCAGCCCCATCTGAATACCTGCAGTGCTCCTTTCACAGCCCCATGAATCAAGTGCTGTTTGTTCTGGAATATTCCACACAGTCTTACTCTGAGTGTTTGGACTGTTACGATGGGCCCAACTGAGAGAAATATGCCATCCACGTGTTCTGTATAGATGATGTTTTTTTCTGGGGGTCATTGAGATGTGTATGCTCCTTTTTAAGGCTTTAGCAGTGGGTAAAAGGAAATGTCAGAAGGGCCATGTAGCAGCAACAGCAGAAGCCCTGGAGCAACTTTAGGGTTAGAGAAATAATTCACCCAGAAATGCTAACACCGCTGACAGTGAATGAAAGCTAGGCTGTGGGCAAAAGCTTCCACAGTCTACTGAATAGGCATGGTGGGTTCTATGCACACACCTACTGGGGGTAAGTAAGGAAGTATAAATGGTCAGATATGGTGGAGTGAAGTATGGGACAATTTGTTTAAAAAAATAGAACATAATATGGGCATTTAAAGGCAAAATGAAGGAAATTATCAAATTAGTTAAAGAAATGCCTCAAAACGCTTTTAAACATATTTTTTCAGCATTTTTCTATCACAAATAGCACAACTACTTGAAAATGTTGCTGATCTGAATTAGCAGTGCACCTAAAGGCAATTTTCCTGTCATGTTAGTGACGTGACACATTTCAAATAGTGTTTACTGTAATTGGATTGTGATTGTGTTTTTTCTAAATAAGTGATTAAAGAACTACGGTCCTGATCCGGTTATTTTGCCACCTCGATTGAATCAGTCTCTTAATGCTGAGTATCGTCCAATGCCGATCTGATCTTTGTGTTTGTATAAATAATTCAGCCACACAGTTTAGATCAGATTAATACTGATGTAAAATCCCTTTGTTTTTAGTAGCAGTTTCTATAATGAGATGTTCTGGACTGACTGATTTAGTTTAGTGGGAACTTTTCTTAAAATGACTGTTTTATAGTGTTTAGATCTTATTATCCAGTCTGACTCTCCTCCCCAAGTAATCAGCTCCCGGCTCCTTTAAAACACTGCAGTCTAATCACTCCGTATGTGTGTGTGTAATGGTAGACACTTTGGACTGATATCTGTTGTTGGTGCTCTACTGATGTGAAAGTGCTATGATTTGGGTTTCTATGGTGCATGTGTATTCCTATCAGCGCTAGCCTCCTTCCGGTTCTGAACACGCTGTTTAGTGCTAGTGCGGCTCTTCTGGTGGTAAAACAGAGTGCGTCCATGGTATCAGATATTCTGCTATAGTTTGATGTTCTGTACAACAGCTCCACACTGCCGACTCTTTTATTTATCTTCTGAGAATATCCACACTACAGCCGGCTGGGCATAATAACCGTTAATGGTGCTTTGAGGTTAGTGGTGCTTTGTGGAGCTGATACCCGATTCATTAAAATATGCCTGGATGGGCCTCGATCCTGATTCACTGGATCGGATGGGTACATCCTCAGAAAAATACTATTTGGCTTTACTTGTACATTCAATGGATTCCTAGTGTACAGCGTAAAGTTCCATTGGTTTACTAGTGTAAAGTAATGAGTTGTGAGATGACATTTTCCAGAAAGTAAAGTAAAAAAAAAATAGGAAAAGTAAATAACTTTTACAAATAAATAACGAATTACAAATGAATTGTAAACATGTGTACATAGTCACTAAGCGCTTTCTTAGGGACAATATACTAATACAGACAGAGGCCTCACTCAACATTACTGCATTACCTAATTCCTGCAGATTCTGTATAATGCTCTTTAACACAGTGAACCTCCCATTCTACCCATCCCTACTACTACATCCCAGTGGCTGAGGCTTTTTTTTTGAGACTTTTGCTTTGTGACATCATCTATTATCATGCTGGAAGAAAATTACCACAAAAGATGGATAAATTGTGGCCATGAAGATATGCACATGGTCAGCAACAAAACTCAGATAGGCTATGGCACTAGTCCACTCTAGTCCAGTGTTTGTTAACATTAGCCTAACATCTCCAGTTCCAAACTAAAGAATCACACTTTGGATAGTAAACATGTTGTGTCTGCCTGAATAAATCGTTAGGAAAAATGATAAATAATGTGTGAAGCCTCTCAATGTGTGAAGCCTTTTTTGTACATTCTAAGGATTATTATTCTGTAATTACATGGAAAGCAATGCAAGCTGAAGAATGCAAGTCTGGCACTTTCGGCAGTTAGGTGGAGTTACGAGGCTAATCAAGAATGTGACAGATAGATTACTGAAGTTGTCCTGAAATTGCTTTCATATTTCATCACCACAAACACAGAACATATTCATGTCCAAAGGCACAGGCATGAAATGGCACATTGGTGCAAGTTTGGGAGCACTACAATCTGGAATGTTCTCCGACACTGCAGTGTTTAAACGTTATGACTTAACCTAACTGGGATGTAAACATTTATACTTGTTTACTCTCACATATAGAGCTAAGCCTTTGTCCTTGCACGGGCAATTATGAGTCATAGAGGTCTGTGTACAGGACGATGTACCGCTATTGTAGTATTGTAGTATTTGGTCACCAAGTTACTGGAAATATTTCACGCAAGACTAAGCTGTTGAATGTGAAGCTGTAACAAATACAGTGTAGGCTATTTTTGATACAACGAGACTTAAATAGGTTTGTCATAAGTGTTCATGGGAGTCTGCATCTCATTACAACCACCAGCACAGTAACAACTCAAACTCAAATACTCGGCAGTTTTCCGTCAGGGCCTAACAGTAGGAGTCTTGGAACAGAGTCAGCAATGTGTGGCCTTTTGAACTCTGTGTGCACTGTCATGACAATTATGAAAGGAATATGGTCAATTTTAAGAGTTTATGTTAGTAGGCAGGCAAACTAGACCACTAAACCTTTATTTGATTGTAGATTGTAGTCTAGGGGCTAACTGTTTTGCTTTGTAAAAACTATGCTTGACTATAGCTCTCAAGTACCCTTTGCCAGTCCACATTTTTGTTGAGAACACACCTGATCCACATAATCCATGTTATACAGCTCTGGACCACTTGGCTGTGGTGTTTTGGGAGCCAGACTGTGAGATTGAGGTTATACACTAGCTTGGGAGGCATTTACAAGATGGATATTTTCCCAGTAAGCCTATGAGCCTATGCCCAACAGCATCTAACTCTATGTGGTGTGCAACAAAAACAGATGATGTGCTAGCAAAAGAGAAACGCTTCATATACACTCACGGTCAGTTTCACTTAGTCAAAACTCAGGCTTCTGGGGAATTCATCATAATCATACAACCATTCTCACGGTTTGTGTATCCACAGCAGTTAACGTCAGCTCTAATAATGAGTACATAAACATGTATTAAAAGCTGCCCATTACATGTACAGCATTAATCATGCAAAAGGTTCTTACGCGTGGATGGTAGCAATTTAGAGCATCAGGGCAATTAATCAATTGAGCATGTTAGAAAAGTAAGAGCAGTGTTTGATTATTCCTTTTGCAATTAAGTAATCATTTGGAGGGATGGACTGAGAGAGAGGAAAATGATTATTATGGATCCATGCTAATACTCAGTAATGACAGTGCAACTGCTAATACTCCAATTATGGAAATGTTTATTGGCATACCAGTATTATTAGGTCATAAAAACATTATTACGCAATTTGGATTGATGGGGATTTAGGTGCAAAGACTTAAGTGCTTGGCTGTGCAAGCAAATAATGATAGTATAATTTATTATCATCTGTGGGAAACGCTGAGACCATCAAAGCTTGCCAAAAGAGAGGACACATTTTAGATTACTCAGTTTGTAACAAATCCAATACACACGAAGCAAGAGATAAAAATGGAACAGGAAAAAAGGAATATGTTCTTCATAAAATGAGATAAGCGTCTCAAATTATAGCCAAGAAAGAACAGTCTTGGGATTATATTGTTTACTTACTTAAAGACTTGCATGTGGCAGTGACTGTAAAAGTGATAATATATGAGCATGGAAATGAAACTTCACATATCACAGGAAAAGGCTTGGGAAAGTCTGGAATTCTTTAATCAGAAGTTGCTACCATTGTTGTCAGTGTTACCAACGCTGTTGCCAATCACTATGAAGTTTTTACTAGTGTTATCAGTTTGGAGTAAATAAACCCCCCAACAAACAAACAACCAATGCAGTCTGACTGAAAGAGGAAAACACAAGGTGTAGTGATGCATTTCTTTGAAAGACTGGCTCTTATCTGTCTCTAGACAGCGCAACAGTTCCAGGATCGCTATCTGTACCAGCCCAGTCTAAACAAGCCATACCTCACACAGCCCACTGAGACCACACTGAGACCACTACGCAGCAAGTCTGCCAGAACGTTTTCAGTGCAGCCGGTCTGGATTTGTTCTTAGTCGATACCCATGTGCCGTTTCCTGAGCTGTGGAAATGTTTTCCTGCTGTCGATTCTAAAAGACAGAAACTAGCACACGTTGAGGGGGAAAAAACAGGAATTGCTATTTGCACTGCATACTAGCGGGTTGTTTTACTGGAAAATGAAATGAGATCTGAAAGGGATTTAGACTGAGAACAATGACCTACTAGATGCTTGCAAGTGTACCTCATGAAGTGAGGGGGCAGAAAGGCAAGTCATCCTGATAACACATAGGTGTGACAGAAGGGGATCAAGGAATGTTATTAGTGTTTCCGTTAATGTAGCTCATAAGTTACAAACACACCCACCCACCCACTAACCACGCTTTCTGTCATATCAACAACAGAAGATGAAGCTGTTTGTCAAGACAAAAGCTGATCCCATTCCTTGAACCAACTATTTCATCAGCCAGACAGGGTTTGCATTGGGTTGCCACTTTTGCTTGAGTGTTTAACTCAAGCTTGTAAATAGTGTGAATGTTGGGGTCCCAGATGTTCTACACCCTTTGCAAAACTTAGAGAAGGATCTATATGAAAAGTGCAGTAAGTTGAAAAAACCTATGACATCAAATACATACAAGTATGTTTTCTTTGAGAGCAAACAGAGAGGTCTTTAAAAGTACCAAATAGATAGGAATGGGACATCAGGGAGGAGTCTGGAGTCCCTAATGGGAAATAGATCCAAGAAAGTGAGTCATTTCCCAAGAATGATTCTGAACATCAAGCACAAAACGTGATCGAGTGTTTAGAGCGGGAACTGAGCAACCTGTGTTACCACAAAAGCCAAACATTTCTTTCATGCTACACTGACAATGTTCACTCAATTCTGTGTGAAGGTGGCGCTGATAAAATCTAGAGCGGCGAAAGAGATCCTAAGTAAACACTCAACAACTTCTAACGCTAAATAATCCCTCCCACCTGAGAGGTGTCAATTGAAATCTCCTGAAGATTAACAGGTTAACTTTGTGTTGATGGGGGCGTTTTCAAACAATACCTAACGGACCTGTGTCTGGTCTTCTTTTTTATGTCTTACAGAGTTTCAATGCTCCACACCGTTCTAAGATGAAGTTATGGAAAGGGGCCATTCTTGCCTTAATCCTCATTAGCACTGCTCTCTCACTCCTGCTCACCAAAACCATGCTGCCTGCCGGGGCCACCAACCCCAGGGCCTCGGTCTCGGCCTCGTCCACGCGTCTTTCATCAGCGGCACCACCATTAGACTCACCATCGTTTTCACCTGGAGCGACAGGTCTTCGGCGGGTGGCTAGATCAGCGGACAGCGTGAGCTCTCTGCTATCGCAGTGTAAGATAAACAGACGCTGTTTTCTCAGCAAAGGCACGGGTGTGGATTAGGCAGCATAAGAACAGACTGACGGGTGGGATTAGTGTATCGCTCAGCGGTCAGCACTGTTTAATTTACACATCTCACCAACTCACACTCACATCACACCTCATGTGTCAAGGGACCTGCAGCTTAGCCAGCTATTAGAGAGGGGGAAAAAAGAAAGCACGTTTTTGCACAGCACCACGCCAACTATAAACTTTGAGTGAACTGCGACAAACAGCAATGAAAGTTTTATGGTTTTCTTTTTCGAGAAGACATTTGTATAAAAAGGTGCTAAGATAGACCTTCAGAAGACTGGTGGAAAACTGGCTCTCACAGAGTTCATATGGGCTTTTTTTAGCTATCATTATATATTTTGACGATTCTAATTTAATTTAATGTTTATAAGCTAACATGTATATTCAATAACATCCTTAAAGGTTCATACTGTTTCAGGTATGCTCGAACTAATAAAAAGAAATTAGAACAAAACAAAGTGTCAGTGAAGAGGCCATTATGAATAAGCAATTGAAAGGAAGGCATAATCCTTTTTTACAACTCAGATCAGCAATCAGAGACACAGACTGAACTACTCGATTTAAAAAGATGCATGCCTGACCTTTAGCTTTACAATGAAGAGAGGGCCTTGCGTTTCTCATCAATTTGTTTTACTGCCCATCTAAGATGGTAATTTATGGACTGTTTATCCTACTTGTGTTCCAGTTTCCTACTTGTTCCAGAGCTTCACGGAGGGTGAGCTGCAGAGGGTGATCAGGATGCTGGTGAACAGGCAGGACAGGAGGTCAAGCACGGTGGTAGCAAGTGGCCGTGGCAGAAGAACCAAGCGTGCAAGGACGGGGCCGAACCCATGCAAGCTGCACAAGAAGCAGCTGAAGGTCAGCGAACTTGGCCTGGGCTACGACAGCAATGAAACTGTGGTCTTCCAATACTGCAGCGGCAAGTGTACCAGCCGCAGAGGCAACTATGACATAGTCATGGACTACTTGCGCCTAAACAAGTCATCTGGCCAGAAGCGCAAGGCACCGAGTGTGGAAAGCACCAGGGACCGTGAACCCTACAGCCCCTGTTGCCGGCCAACTAAATATGAGGGGAACTTGGTGTTCTTTGGCAACAATGGAAAATTTGGCATTGTCCCAAATGTGTCAGCTAGGGAGTGCGGCTGTGTATGACACCACAGAAAACGGCGAAACGGAAGATGCCTGGGTTGCAGTTGAAGCTTCAGAGTGGGTGATGGCAAAAGAGGCCCGGGTAGAAGCGTAGTTGTGGAAACAGTAAAAGAATCTAAGAGGCTACAGTCCACTTTGTGATAAGAGTCTAAGCTTCTGAGATGCTACTGTCAACTCTATGATAGTGAAAGATTCAGAGAGTCTGCGGTCACCTCCACGGAAAAGGTTGAAAGCATTAGAGGGGTTCCAGTCCACTCCATGGTAACAGCCAAAGCTTCTGAGATGCAACTCCATGGCACTGAAAGATCCAGAAAAGCTGCAGTCAACTCAAAGGTAATGGTAGCAATGTCAGAAAGGCTATTCAACTCTAAGCTCCACAAATTCCACAGTAACAGTCAAAACTTCACAGATGCTTCTGACATGCTACTGTACAGTGAAGGATTCAGAGAGGCTACAGTCAACGCCATGGTAACAGTAGAACTGACAATTTCTACAGTCAAGTCCATGGAAACAGTCAAAGCTTCAGATGGGTTCTAGTCAACACCGTGGTAACAGTGAAGCCTCCTGCCATAACCATGGAAACATACATGAAGATGAATTCTGTGTATGTCATAATGGAAACCCCAGAAGCCACAGCAGACAGGAAGGCTATGTCTCACACTCCGGCAGAAAGGGATGGTTTGTAGACAGCTGGAATTTCATGATCACTTTTGCTTTCTGGTTCATGTGCTTCATGGATCATTGGAGAACGTGGTTCTAAGAGATCTAAAGAGGAAAAAACAGTCGCTTGATGGGACCAGTAGTGCAAGCTTTTAGTGCTGAGACACTACCCTTGCCTTCCACACTTCCTGAACATGAAATTGCTGAGTGAAGACTACATCCGAACTTCACGTCTTTCAATTCCACATGGACAGAGATTTTACAGTTCTGGAGAAGTACACAGAATTGTCTTTTGTCATGAATGCTATGTGAATACTGAAGTAAGATGTTAAACACAGCTACCTCATTTACTTTGTGTAAGAGAAATGTACATGCAATGAATCTAGCTGCGCTAAACCCATTCTCCTGGGGTCGACTATTCACTGATAGAAATCACACACGCACACACACAGACACCAACAGATACACACAGACACATGAACACATTTACTTAAACTCCTGTGTGTCTTCTCAGGTCATATACTTTAAATAACAACCTGCATTGTCACTTGAAGAGAACGCCCCTTTATTATACCTACCTAGCTTTTTATTTTCTGTTTAAAGTCTTGCCAAATCTGTCCAATAGAGCTCATACCGAGTACTAAAAATCTGATCTTCACTTATGAATCAATTGCTCTGTACATATAAGTACAGTCTGATACATCTATTTTTAAATTCTGCTTTTAAAATGAAGAGGAACCTAATATCACTATCACACTAATATCGCCTAGTTTAATCCTTGGTGCCAAAACGTAGGAAAGGCCTAAGGCTGCTTTGTAAGGATTACTATTAAACAAAGATATATAGCTCACTTATTTTTTAAAAGGTTAAATCCAATCTGTTTGCTTACGATTCTTTAAAGATTATGCCACAGTACATCCAAGAGGTCAATCTGGTGTGAGTCAGACAGTGGCAGGGCAGACGTGTGCATATTGGGTTGTCCCAGATCTGTAGCCCACTGCACATACTGTTAACATCTAATTCCCTCTAAGTCATCGGAGCTATAAATAGCCAAATCTCTACTACACAGAACTGTTAGGTAACACTCTATTACTTTTCCTAGTTTTGGTCTAGCTCACTCATTCAACGCAGACAGGTAGGCGTGCAAGGTCTGGGCTGCCAAGGAGGTTGTGCGACTGTGGTCAAATTGAATAACAAGAACTTTGAGGTAATTAAGAACAAAACCACAAATGAGATTGGAGGCAGGCCGGGAACCATCAAGGCCTAAACATGGCCGGCCTTCAAAGCTAATGGACTTACTGTGAAAACAAGGCAACAGCAGCTGAGTGGACACGCAGCCTCCATGCTACACCAAAGGCCTGGCAGCCAGATTTACCTATGAGACAACAAACAGACCAGATTGAGAACCGCTGTACACACGTAGGCTTCAGATGGTAGAGAAAATAAATAAATAAAACTAATCATATGCTGGGTTTGCTTCAAAGATCTTCAGCATAAGCCAGAAGCAGCATATAAATTTGCTAATTGGATGTTCTTGAAAGAGATTTTCCTGAGCAGGCAACCCTGGGTAATATATTAGCCACTTAAAGAAACTGTTACAATTCTTCTGGAAATTTATGAGAGATTTTATATCTTGGAAAATATAGGGAAAAGAGTGTGATGCAATCATAACATACTGCATTAAGATATTTGTATACACTCATTGAGCACCTTATCAAGAACACCTGTACACATAGTCGTTCATGAAATTACTTAATTAGCTAATCGCGTGGCAGCAGAGCAATGAACATGCAGTTAGAGGTCTGCAGCGTAGCATGATTGTTGCTGCTAGTACAAAACCTGGACAATTGCAGACTTGTGTAACCTGGTCTGATGAGTCTCAATTTCTGCTGTAGCACACAGAGTGTAGGGTCTGATTTTGGTGCCAACAGTATGAAACCATGGGTCCAACCCACCTTATGTAAACAGTCCAGGCTGGTGAATCATGGTGTAACAGGGTGCACTTTGGGCTTGTTAATTCAAATGCCAAGACCTATGTGAATTTTGTTGCTGACCATGTGCATCTCTTCATGACCGCAATTTACCCATCTTCTAATGCAGGGGGGGGAAACAGGGGCCAGAGTCTAGCTCTGTTCGCTGATTTCCCTTCTCTAACAGATCTACCATACCTGGCAATTAACAGACCAGAATTGCCCACCCCTGCTCTAATGTTCTCATAATAAAGCACAATTTTACATGTTCATGAACACCTTTGGGATGTGGTGGAACGGGAGATTTGCAGCATGAAAGGGCTCCTGGAACATCCGCAGGAACTGCGTGAACTATCATGTCAACATAGACCAGAATCTCAATGGAATGTTTACAACATCTTGTGGAATCCATGCCACAAACAACTGAGGCTATTTTGAGAGCAAAAGTAGCCATTATTATTATAATGCTCCTAATAAATTGTTCAGTGGGTGTATATGCATACAATTTGGCAACGGTTTCTGTTAATCATTGATCAAACCGAATGTTACTGTAGGACTGTCTTATGTTCCATATCATTATATGTACTTCTCTGTAAAGACTAACAGAAAGACGCAGTACCATGTGTGTATGAGTAGCTTCTCCCCATTGTACTTCTTTACAGCTTCGGCAGTGTTGGTTCTTATTCTTCCATACCAACGGCAGAAATGTTGATGCAGTGCATCTTTCTTGTGTATACTTGATATTTATTGGATAGAGGTGTGCATATTTATTTAGATACTTTAGTCAAGGGCAGACCGAGACTTATTTATTAAAAAAAAACAAAAAACAACTTGTGCCAAAATGGAATTTCTAATAAATCTACCATTCTTAAATAACTGCTGAATAAACATCTCAGCTTAACTGACAAAAAGACACTGTTGCTTATTTTTCTTTTAATCACGTCTACAATCCAAGTGCTGTGTGTTCCTTTTCCTGTTTAATCTACGACACGAGGCCTATAGAGTGCAGACGGATGAGAGACTGCTTCATCCCTAATGAAAACATAATAAACAGGGTACAAAATGAAAGGGCTTAAATGAAAGTCCTTTAAAAACTCTCTGTAACGCACTGTTAAACTTTGTCTTCGAAGCGCCCCTCTACTGAGGTTGTGCTCCTTAGTATTTGTGTGAAGGCCTATTCCTGGACATCTTTTTCAGTACTGACCTGACGGTGAATCCAAAATTCCACTCTTGTGATGCACACATTACCACATGACATTTTCAGTGGACTAAATAAAAAAAACGTTTACAGCACAGCTAAAAGAAACTCATTAATCAACCATAGGATGAGTTCATTCAAAAGGAAACTCGCACATAGACCAAAAAAAAAAAAAAAAAAAAGTACTACAACATGTTCACCAATCTGTGTTGGAACACATCTGTAAATACAAGACTTCCCTCTGTAATAAACATTTACCTTAGCGAGGAAACTATGTCTGATCTAAGACTTGCTTGTATTAGGTCGTTTGCAAATTATCCAATTTCCAACAACCAGCAGCATTCAGCTAAACGTATAGAGTCCAGCCTTCACAAATAACATAGCCCAACTTGGGAATTCTACAGAAACCTGGAGTTATTTAACACAGTTAAGATATAGTAAACAACAGGCTGTAAATAATTCAGTGAAAAGCACTCCAGGGTAGAAATCTTCCTGACAATGGGTCTATTGCAAAAGTTTCTCCTTCAGTTTCCACATTTTCCACATATGAAACCAATTATTAGCACCTGAAATGTCTCTCCCGGCCATGGCCTTCACACATTCATCAATCAAGCCTAAGCTTCTATGATGCTGCTCAATCTCTGGCCATTTGATCTTGTCTAATGATTTCCTGAGATCTGGATGATGCTTTTTACCAACTTTACTCCTCTAGGTGAAGAAAGACTATAAACACCCAATGGCCTTGTACTCTGTTGGTCTTCTCTAGCATTGATGGCAGGCCAACTGATATATAAGCATGGTTATGGGACTGATTAATCCACGCTCAAACGATTTGGACATGTGCAAACTAACATAAGGCTAACCACAAAGTTCTCACATCAAGAAAGCAGCACACACTCCCATCTCAGGCTGTACTAGTGGCTTTGTGGGCTGTTATTACATTAGCCTACAGGCAGCTGTGGACATAATGCAGATGCATTTGAGGCATTTACAATTAGGTTGAATTAGCAGCCACAACACAGTCAACACAGCTAGCCAGTTCTAAAGTGGTCTGTGCTGTACACACCGGGCTTATGGATGGCTTTAATCAACTTTAAATAGTTTAGTACACATATATTTATGATATATACGCATTAAAGTGGGGTACTTATTCTTTTTTCAGAATCCAAGAACTCCAGAACCTGGATCCTGGACAAAAGTATACATTTAATTCCTGTATGTTATAACTAAAGCATTAACTTGTTGGAAAAAATTGGAAAAAATGACTGAAACAGAAAACAAATGTAAGAGCAGATGTAATGGGCAACTGAGCGAGTTTCTTAGCCCTGTAACACCAAGGAATGTGTGGTAAATAAAATCTACTACTGAAACTATATACTGCTATTTCAGTACATATTTTTAAAAGGTACATATTTTTTGTTGATGACCCTTTCAACCGTTTTTATAGTCCGTTTATACGATAGCGCGCTCTTTCATTTGACGGGCCCATGTTGGCTAATGGCGCTGCTAATAAGTTCGCTAGCCCGCGCCAGCTAGCAATAACGTTAGCGCTAGCTAGCTAGCTAGCTACATAGCTGAGCTCGGTTTCTGGGATGTGAGGACCCGCTGTGTGGATAGATCTACACAGCAGTCTTTAGCACTAACTTATAGCTCATATTGTAGAATTTGGTCCCGTGTGCATCGTTAAATAAACTAGCTAGTGTAAATAGCATCATGCTAGCGCTACATCTGCGGTAACGTTAATAAGTAGCTAGCTAGCTAAACCAGTCTGTAAACACAGGGCACTACTCACCTCCACATTTCTCGACAAATACGACCCAGAACATGCTAGCTAGTTATGTAATTAGATTTGAGACATGGCACCTACGAAGGCGTTTTTATTATTTTTGACCTTAAGGGGCAACATCTTCTATCGGTTAGCGGGAAAACCATCGGGCGTTGCTAGGGAAACAGCGAACAGCTTAGCAGCTTCCTGCACATGCTAGCGAGCTAGCGAGCTAGCTAACTAAATGCTAGGCATACTACTCCGGTCGTAAGCTGCTGTAGACTAAAGCTCCTAGCTCAGAATTGTTCTCGTTTACAAAAAGGGACAATTGTCAGCGTTTTGCCCGAGTTTCAGACCATGTACAGAGTTTAGGGGTTTTAAAATGAGCCTGTATCTGAAGGTATAGAATAGCTAGTAGCTAACTAGCTAGCTATATCAGGAGCTTCTCAACAAGTAGCTAGCTAGCACATTAACACTAAACCCACTTCAGCTTTTCACTAATAATGCACCTTAAAAAACATGATTTATTCATTGTAGCTATGTTTAACCTTCACCAGCATGAAGCTGGAAAACCAGCGCGAGTTACCAGTGAAACAACCACAACAGGTGAGGGCGGAGAGATGGGCGAAGCCACGCCGCCGAGCCCCTGGTAAACAGCGTGACCCAAACGGAAACGGCTGCGGAGTGAAAGGTAGGCTAGTCCTGCATATCCTTCTGCAATGTATTTTTGCATGATATTCTATCAAAACTCTGAACACAAATACATTATGAACACAAACTAGACCGCTTACTGGTTTTATTTCTGTGTTAACTGGTTGCCCATGATACCACATATGAATCGGGAGTGGAGCACCTGCCCTTGCTGATCCGCACGTGCGAAAGCAGGTTGCAGAGTCAGTCAGATTAGGGTGTGCAAGAAGAAGGAGGAGATGCTCGGAGAGACACTGCAGCCCTCTGAGAGGCTGCAGCTGTGTAACCTATGTGGAATTAAAAAATCAAATTTTTATCAAATCAAATTTTATTTGTCACATACATAGTCATACACAGTATAACTTGCAGTGAAATGCTTTTTTGACAGTCTGCCCACATCAAGCTATACAATAAAAATCTACATTTAAACTTAACTAAACCTTAACTTAATGAAGTAAAGTGCAAAAGTGCAAAAGAAAAATAAAATAAAAATGAAGAAAATAAAAATAGAATAAGTTACATTTAAGTTAAAGAATAGAATATAAAAATATGAAAATATAGAAATTTAAGCAAAAAAAAAATACAGAATACAAATATACAAATATATATACAGAGATGAAATAGTGCGTGTCTGTGTGTGTGTGTGTGTGTGTATATATATATATATACATACATATACATATGTACATATTTATCTGTATGTGAGTGTATGTGTGAGTTAAAAAGAAATATTTTCATTGTTGTCCGTAGTGTGTTTTCCGTGAGCCATGGTTGTGTATTGTAGTGAGTGAGGGTCCAGTTTGTGTATGTAATTATTAGCATTAGTTAGGCTGCTGAACGGAAAACAGTCCAAGTAAAGTCAAGTGGGTTTAAGCTATCTCACCTGTATCATCACTCCTCCACCCCATACAACACACTCTGCAGCCTACACTTACTACTGGAACTCCTGTGCTCAGTCTCACAGCACCCACAAAGACATTATCTTGTAAATAATGTAAACATTCAGATTATACCTAACCTGTACATTTAAACTGCTTTAAACCAGTGCAGTGTTGTAAATAGAGAGTATGTATAGTGTAAGTTAATGTGTAAATGTTCAGTATTTCTATTTTGTAAATATGTTTTCTTTTTTGTCTGTTAACTACCATGAGGGCTGGTGCAAGTTTTTCACTCGCCTTTACACCCGTGTAATCTGATGTGACCATAAACGTGATTTGATTTGACTTGCAGATTGTACTAGATTAGCAATTCTCCATTGTTTGGCAGTACTACACATTTATACCCATAGTCACCCGGTAACACTGTTTGCATTTTAGTTTCCAAGCCGACAAAGCACTCAAAGCCCTCCTGACTTCCCTGTTTGCCCAAGTCACTTATTTATTCCCATGCCAACCTCCAAAGGCTAAAGGCTTCCTTACTCACACACTTTCGGAGTTTTTCAGTTAAACCACAGGAGCTCCCGAGGGACACCACACACCTTTGTTTCGGCGATCCACTGTGGAGAAGTATTAATTGAGGTCACCCTAATCATCTGAGTGATTCTCTCTAGCAGGTCCATTAGGTTCCATCTTTTTGCAGCAGAGGTTCACCCAGGGAGGTGTGGATAAGAAGCCATGGCAGATGTGCTGGAGGAACTGAGGCAGCAGTGTCTAAGTAGAGGAGCAGCTGGGATCAAAGGGCTGGGAAGGCAAGACATATTTTAATATATCTACTTAATCTGGAATCTGCTCCTTTTACATTGATTGTCTTCTAATGCACGCATATATAGCCAGCATACTGTATATGAAGGTTCTTGTTGGTTTGAAAGAACCCATATAGTATAACCCAAGTATTCAAGTATTTTATTACAAATTATCCATCTGTAGACTGAAACAGCCTTTAATTAAATCTGAGCAGAAAGTATCTCTATACTTTTTAGAATTTATTCTGATAGTACTAATAACAGTCACATCATCAATAAACACCAGACCCAGTAATACATGCTCATGTCATAACAGTACCTCCACCATGTTTGACAGATAATGTGGTATGATTTGGATCAGGGAATAATGAGAAAACTGGCCACACTTGCCCATTAAACTGTGTACCTGTCAGTCCAACTATACAACTAGCCTGTGAAATTGGAGAGTCAATTGGATGTCAAACATAGCTATAATTCCTAAACACTCAATGCAATGTTTTTTATAAATCTCTTGAATTTCTTGAAGCTGGAAGTCTACATTTTAACCATATTAATTGTGGTTATATACAGAGGCAAAATTAACAGAGACTTTGTAATTGTACTAAGACTTCTGGACCTGACTGTTTTCGCTGCTGTCCAATGAAAATCTTGTATTTTTGTCCATTTTTAGATTTCCTCATCATAATACGTAATGAACCCTATAGCTGCTCTGTACACTGTGTAAATAATTCTGGACAAATGGACCAATACAGATGTTCCAAAATGACTTAGATTAAAATTATTTTACATTGACTTTTATTTAAAGTTAAAACAGTTTTTTGTGTCTCCTGTAAATGTGCTTTTTATTGGACAGCGATGATATGACGATATGTAAATAACATCTGTCCTATGCTGTGCATTGTTTATAAAGCATCACAAGCTGAAACATACAGAACAAATAGTTGTGTTTAGGCTAAACTGTCAGAAATGTTGGAAAAATAAACTTCAGACACCTCTAACCACCTTTTTATGCATGGATGTCTTGGCTGCAACAATATATTCGCTTCTCAACAGCCAAGAACATCAAACTGTTTAATAGTTTTCTCCCCAGTATCCCCACCATTGCTTCTGAACTCTCACTTTTCAAGAATGCAGTTGTGACAACCCTGGCGCTGTTCTGACATTACAGAACTTTCCGCATCATGGATGATGATGGCAGTAAGTCTCTGAACCTGCAGGAGTTTCATAAGGGGCTAGAGACATATGGCGTGTGTGTTGGAATGGAAAAGGCCAAGCAGATCTTCACCATACTTGACAAAGATGGAAGTGGCACCATTGACTTCAATGAGTTTTTGGAGAAACTAAGGGTAAGCAATGGGAAGTGCAGCTAAATGATCTATCATTTAGCAAATGTGGTGCTAAATAATCCATCATCACCAACCTGATGTTTCCAGCCCCCAATGTCCAGTGCCAGAATGCAGGTGATCAAGCAGGCCTTTCAGAAGCTGGACCGCACTGGTGACGAAGTGGTAACCATAGAGGACTTGCAGGGAGTCTACAATAGCAAGCATCACCCCAAGTACAAGAGCGGTCAGTGGACCGAGGAGCAAGTGTTCCGTTCTTTTCTTGACAGTTTTGATTCACCGAACGAGAAAGACGGAAAGGTAGGCAGAATCGAACATATAGCTTAAATAAGGTCAATCAGTATATTGTTCTTCATATACTTCCTTGAGTAAATCTCCTTTGGGATTAGTCTGAAATGCCATGTTTTTCTATGGCATCGTTCAAAGGACCATTTGAAACACCTTTATTTTTACAAGCGCAGTATGTATGAGGAGACCAACCAATTGCTGAATTTTAATTGGGAGTTTTCATAACGCGTAACATGGTGTCTGTTTATGGATAAGGCCCCACCCTTTAACAAATTATGCTAATAACCAATCTACTTTCTACCTACCTGCAGCACTAGTCCACATTAATCATAGCTCTTTCCCCAAAATTGCAAGTGTGAATCGCAATATGCACTAAATTCAGTATATGTAAGTTTTCCATAAAATGTAGGAAATCTGTGTCGGTTGCTGTGTGTTTATTGACAGGTTATACATTTGTTGTCATCATGTAAAAGCGACAGTGCTTAACTCTGCTGGATCTAGTAAAAGGATAGTTTGTGTAAGTAAGGATTTAGTAAAGGCTTTACACAAAACCGGTGCAACCCAATCCTGGCCTTGTGTGACTGGAACTAACTGACCAGCAGCATTGAACAGACATGCATTTAAGTTAACTTTGTTTCAACTGATTTCTCTGTATTTAGAAAGGAACAAAAAACCTGTTGACTCAAATCACAACTATAATATAAGCTAAAAGACATGCATTGTGTAATTTAAGGGAGTTAATTTTTTTTTTAAATAACAGTTTAAATAACATAACATGTTAAGTAATAACATGGAATTCAGTTGTATTCTACAGATGTGCCAGACAGAGCTCAGGCCTGTTATTATATGTTGTAACCATTTATCCTGTTCCAGGTCACTCTGGAGGAGTTTGTGAACTACTACTGCGGCGTCAGTGCCTCCATTGACAGTGACGACTACTTTGTCACCATGATGCAAAACGCCTGGAAGCTGTAAGCTCCACAGCTCAACTGGTTTGCTGGCAGCTTGCTTTATTTGTATTAGAAACAATACTGGATGTTCATTTGAAACAAAAGTTTAAGAAGCTTTAAACCATAAAACTGTACCTGTAATTTTTTTTTTAACAAATGACACTTCTAATAAACATACTCAGTTCAGATTTGATGCCTTAATCACCAAAATCCTTTATATATAAAAAAAAATAATAATAATTCTCCCCACATAAGAACACATGAACACTACTAGCGTTTGGACAGCACATCAAGGAAAACTTAATTTATTACATTGTACAAATGTTCTCTTACAACAAATGAAATGGATAAGACTGCTTGTAACAGTGATCTCTGACCCCCTCTGGTGGGCAGTCAAAAAAACAAAAAAAAAAAACACCATATTGCTCAACTCCAGCCCATTTCTCAGCTCAATTCCTCAGTTCTTTCACAGGAAACAGTCATTCTAAAAAGTCCGACCAGTGCAGCACAACAGGCTAATGTTAGAAATGACTACCAGTAATACAGTTACTTGCAGTGACTGAGCAGTCAAGCACCGTGCTGCTTCCTCAAGAGGACGAAACCAAACAACCTAGCTGATATTGGACAACCAGGAGCCTTCCTTCTTTCACTCCTTAACCTTAGTCCTTCCACACCTTCACAACACATTCCAATTTTCATTATCAAATTGAGCCTTTTTTCCCCCCAAAACAAGGTAACGAATAGACCACATGTTTTGACATTAGACAAATTTATTTTAAAGTTTTCCTGTTTTTTTTTGTTTTTTTTTTAAACTTTGATTTTACTATTATTTCATAAAGGAGATTGGAGACATGGTTTTCTAATAAATGATATATTCGTAGAAATTTACATGAGAAGTTCTGTATTCACGTTGTATTTCTAAATGCACTCCAAATTTCAACACACAGAAAATAAAACAAACAAAATAATCTCCACTGTACTGTCTCCAGTGACATGAAAATGGATAAAAAGTTAATATAATAAAACAATAAAAAAAGTTAACATATTACAAACCTTCAGAATATGGAAAATAAAAATGAGTATCTGTAGAGATGTTGACTTAAAACTTCAGCAATCACCCCCCCCCCCCCCCCCAAACAAAAATGGGCACATCTGTCCGTATGCAAACCTGTGGGGCAGACGCTGGTAACTCCATAATGGTGACGGGGCAAAGTCAATTCCCTTTCCTTTTTTTTTCTTTTTTTTTCTTCCTCTTCTCAGGGGGCAGGGTTATTTTAGAAGCAGAGATCCACAATAGCACAGTCCTTGTGTTGGTTTAGTCCTTTATTCATTACATCAATAAGAGATCTACCTAACTACCATCATAGCAGACTAATAAGAATATTGGCTTATGGAAAACCAGAGATGCTTGGTGAAACCACTGGAAATAAGTTAGAATCAGAGCAGAAGGTTACAGCTATCAAAAACAGAAGGGTGACCGGGGAGAGGAGGGTGTCCAAAGAGTAAGGACATGAAGCTACTGAACGGATGTTGGACGATTCTGAATGACGACGTCATGGAGGAATAGTGATCTGAAGCAGAGAGTGTTAAGAGCATATTTGAATATATGAGAAGGAGAGAGAAAGAGAGAGAGCGCAAGAAAGATAAGAAAAAAAAGGTCCTGCGGTAGAAACTGCAGTCATGACATGTGCCGTATCTTAAAACAGAGAGAGGAATACCCTCACACTCATCAATATGATGAGCAGCCAAGTCCAAACCCATAAATGGAAAAGTCTCTGTTTTTCTTTTCTGTTCTTTTTTTGTTTGTTTTGTTTGTTTGCAGTCCAGGAAACTAAAACAGAACCCAAAAAAAACAATGATAAAAAAATTTTGAATTTCAGATTTACAATAAATGCAGAAAGGGGAAATGAACTACACAAGTTTTAGGTGAGAGATGCTGAAGCTCTGCTACAGGGTTGGAGCTGAAGGACCCACAGCGCTGGGCTGAGAGGGTCACGGTGGTTAAGGCTGTCCACCCACGGGGAACAAAAAACAAAAACAAAACAAAAAACCCAACCCTGTTGAGCAGTTTTCAGTCAGGCAGCTGTGCAGGGTGTTATGTGCTCTCCGCTGCCGGGGGCTCGCCAGGAGTTTCGGAGGTCCCTGAGACAGAATAAAGGAGAACCCCCCCCAAAAAATGTTAGCATGAGGTAATAATAAAAGATTGCTTCAAACTGCTCTATATACACATTTTTCATTCATGGAAGGAGGATGACCATTGCGAAAGGCTAATTATGCCTGATCTCTAAGGAAAAATGAAGCAAAATGGAAAATATGAATATTTTAGGTTGACTGACAAGTACTGGATGTAGTTGCTCCAACTAAAACAGCTCATACACTGAACATCCCATGGCAGGGAAAAGCATACCGCTGGCGCTGGTGTTCCCAGCGGTGATGTTGCTGCCGCTGTTAGCCAATTCGTCGTCGTCACTGTCCTCCTCATTAGACTGTGGGATCTCAGCCTGAGGTGGTGCAGGCGTGCTCTCAGGCTCCTGTTCAGCACGGCTCCGCAGGGCGAGGATGCGGTGGTGCAGCGCTGCAGCCAGCTGTCCTGCGTCCTTTGAGCTGGCCTGCAGGACAAAGTGTTTGTAAAAAGGTTGCACTCGAAAGAGGACCAGTACTATGCATTTTTGATGGACCACGACTACACCTGATCCAGTTCTTTGGTAAAACAGGTTAATGTCTTAATATACAAAATAAAAAAAAATAAAACCCTACAAAACAAACAAAAAAAACAACGTAATAACTTAACACCTATAAAAGCAGGTATTAATTGGAATCAACAGAAATTCCACCAGCATAGCTGACTTGCTGCCTAAAGTACACAAAGACAAGCCTATGGCAGATTTAGACAGTGCTAGATATAGAAAACCCACCATTTAGCCTGAGAACATCTAATCATGTTTGTAGTCTTTAAGTTCTTTATTACATTCAGATCAACAAGCTGCATTAAGAGCAGAAAAAAAAATACTGAAACAAAACGCCCACTCCCACAGTGGTGCTCTGCTTACTGATATGAGGAAGACCTTTACACCCTGGTCCTCTGTGTCCATGGCAGTGATACGGACGCTTTTTTCGCTGGCCTTGTCCACCTGCATCTGAGGCCACAGCTTAGTGTTCAGGATCAACCGGAGACTTCCCTGGGTGCGCATCACTAAGAAACAGAGCATGAATATGAGGGGGAGGAGGGAAGAGAGGGAGAGGAGAGAAAAAAAAAAAAAAAAAAAAAAAAAAAAAAACACAACTCAGAGATGAGAAGGACTAAA
This sequence comes from Salminus brasiliensis, assembly GCF_030463535.1. NCBI lineage: Eukaryota > Metazoa > Chordata > Actinopteri > Characiformes > Bryconidae > Salminus > Salminus brasiliensis. The sequence continues at coordinate 9,609,358 of NC_132900.1, forward strand.
CATACAGAGTGAGAACATGGAGCTCAGTTGAGATCCTAGTTTAAGCAAATATGAACACTTTAATAAAGCAGAACCAAAAAGCAGATGAATTCTGACCCAGCCTGGACTGTAACGTGCCATCGTCCGTGGAGGCCATGTCGTTGAGCCTCAGAAGCCCTCGACCTCGCTCGATCCACGACTGAGCCGGCTTATCAAACACAAACAGCTTACACTGCATCTGTAGGGCAAAGATATAGGAAAACTCTAAGGCCATGTTTGGATACACGGTCACAGAATTCTTCTTCTCACAGGATGCCACTTCACTCACCCCCCCATGACGCGTCTGTGTCATTAAAGTACAGTGGTTCCCACATTTTAGTGTTTATATCACTCCCAACACACCCAATCCGGTTAAATCAGCCCTTCCTGAGTTAAAGGTGCTGTGTTGGAAACCACTAAAATAGGTAGGAAATTAGAGCCAACAGATATTGGCCAAAAGGAATCTCCCTAACAAAATAACACTAAAGCATAGTTCCCAAAAGAGGTGAAAAAAAAACAAAAAACAAAAACAGGCCAAGACAAAAGTCCACCACATGTACACCACACACGTGTAAAACATGGAAATGACATGGTTTTGATAAATGGGGAGACAATATGAAATTGTCATGTACAAAAGGGCACGTCCAGACAATCACAACTTAACAATACATGAATTTAAATTGGCGGCTGACCTGTAGCACATTGCTCTCTGCCTCCTCTCCGGTGCGGACCTCTACTTTCTCCAAAATGCACTTCTTGGCGGTGGCTTTGGTGTATGCTGCTGCTGACTCCTCTAGAGACTCCATCACACTATGATCTAAACACACACACACAGCCAGTGTTCAATTGGACTTTATTTCATTTCATCAAGGTTGGAAATCACTATAGGGTGGTACTGGCAAGTGAAAGTCAGGTTAGGAGGTATCTACTGTCCCATCAATAACAACTCCACTAACAGAACGGTGTCACCAGAAAGAAACAGTGACATCTTGTGGCTCAAGGAAGCAATGCCTTTTGGGGACCTTTTAGTCCAACATCAGACTAATACTGTATATTGATATGTACTCATTTCTAAACACAATTTTTTGGAACAAACTACAAATTTGTTTCAACAACTAAAATTTGTTACAATTTCTTTTACAGCTTGAAATTAAGAACCACTTTCTTCAATAATATCTTCAGTGGAAATATTTAAAAATAATGTCTACATGTTATTTGTGGTCCTTAAATGACTTGTTAGACCTCAAGATAAAGAGACAATGAACACAAGTGCAGCGCTTTAAATAGGCCAGGTAAGCATTTCAAACCAGCGGTGGTTTGAATATCACTATGGGAATCTATGTATTTGAATAGTGCACCTTCCTGAAAACACAGCTCTACCTCAGACCGTCTGAGGGTTATGCTACAAACTGTAAAGCTGTTCTACCTCAAACTTAATAATCTCTGATTTCTGTCTTGTTTTCAGAAAAAGGAATGTGGTTCAGGGAAGATTTCTGAGCAAAATGCTATTGCTCACATGATGGTAATTGGTGAGGTGCAAGCTTTTATCTGCATCAACCATGTAGTTCCAATGCAAAGCTAGAGCAGAGAGACACCATACATACACATCTCTGTTCTTTTGAAAACTACTACTTTAAGCAGAGGACACATACTTTTCTCTGGGGTCGCTTCCTGTGATGAGGGCTCCGACGCTGAAGCTGTTTCTTTAGTACCCTCTGCTGCCGATTCACCACACTTTGGGGGACTCTATAACACACATACACCCAAACATTTCAATACTGTTCTAGGACTGACTGATCATTTGAGTGAATTTCTACCATCTTATGGCAACATCTAAAAAGCCCAAACCACTTTTTAGTTTGGCAACAGCACATGTACTCACCAGAACCCTTTCGGACATGTTCTGGCCAAAGACAAACTTGGCTCCTTTTTCTGTGTTGTTGGTAGCATTCAGAGAGCTGGAAAGTCAAACAAAATCAGACTTGGACAATTGCTGAGAAATAGAACAACTAAACCAGAGAAAACGTAGACAAAGAGAAAAGGTAAAAGGGTGAAAAAAAGCAAAACACACAAACACACACAAAACAAAACAAAACAACAACAAAAAAAGCAGAAATTGATGATAGTTACCTTGGGGTTCCCATGTACTGCAAGAAGTAATTGGTGCTCCCTGACTGCGGGTCCTGTGTCGAGTTTTTAGACTCACTGGGTGTGCTGTTTTCCTCCAACTAAAAAGGGATAAAAAAAGGGTTGAGAAGTATACTTTAAATACCATTAAATATCACTGAATGAGAACAATCCATATTAAGTCCCTCATAGTGGTCATGTGATCCATGTTACTACAAACAGCTACTGACCTTTGCCCTCTCTTTGATATTTTGCCCAAACACAAAACTCGATTCCACATCCTTCTTCTGTGCACTCTCCTCTGTCTTTTCCCCACCATTCTCTCCCCCTTCTTTGTCTTTATTCTGTGTGCAGCCACACGGCAAAGAAACAGAGACCGAAAGTGACGTTAGTTTAAGTGAAGTTATCAGGCAGCATTGGCCAATACACATGACACACTGAAATAAACACGGCTAACCAGAAAGAGCAAAACCAATAAAGGAACTATTAAAGAACTAAGATCAACAAGTGACCGAGCAAGCTTAGTGGGAAAACACGAGGTTGCTGCTTTGTGACAGCTACTCTATTAATATCCCAATGTGTAAGAGGACGTGACTACAGCTCCTCTTTCCTTACGCAACCACATTAACTTTCAAATGACAATGTGTATATATAGGTTTATGCGGACGCATGTGACTGGGTATATTCGTTGATCCTCTAGTTGAATCTTATTAAAACTGAGGTCCCTCCTTACCGGTGATTTGTCCGAGCTGTCTGTGTTATTCAGGAAAATTGACCGGCCTTCTGATGCTGCATCTGAAAACTTCCCCACGCCATTTGTTCCACAGCTCGAGTCTGTCAGGGAAATTGGTGGCAGTTATTACTTCCTTTTATCAATACAAAATGACCGGAAAAGTGCACAGAAACATCGCATTTCAGTTCATTAGCATCAAAACTAACATGATCACAAATTCTTTTCAATTCAGCTCAGATTAACAGCCAACTTTGACAATCAGCAGTTAAAAACCATATAAGCTACAAACGTCAAACTGGAGGAAAATGTCTGATCCATTAAATGCTTTAAAATAACCCTGTTAGTATCATCACAGTGTCTTGCATCTTAACAGGGCTGGATGAGATTCACCAGACAGTTAAACAATCTCCAAAAATAATCATGATCTACATTACCAAAGGCAACAAAATCAAATAAAAGGTTCCATTTTAAATCATTAAATAAGTATTTAAACTATAGGTCTGAAAGGAATACCTAGTTAGCTAAGCCAGCGTGATAACCTGTTGGCTGTCGCACCAACTAACATTGCTTTAAGACTGATGAGGGGAAAGGGCGCCATCTACCCAACTCTAGCTGGAGATGGCAAAGCAGCATGGCTCAGAAAGTAGGCTTGCACCCTGGGGGTCACTCAGAGCCCCCACATTACAACATTTTGTTGACCACAGTTGTTCAAATCTAACTGACCGAAAGCCCACTTTTAAATGTTTCGATGATAATTACCCAAATCTGAAGGAAGCCAAGGGACTGGTATAGTAGAAGGACAGAAAACTGACTAAAAATCTTTTTCAAATGGTGTTGGATCTGTAGCCCAGTTGCAAAGCTAACCTTACCACACAACACGGTACAGCAACAAGTGGTCATATAATTGTGTACAAGAGTAAAATTGCACATCCTGCAGTTTGGTTCATCCAGGTTTGCTTGTTCTCTTTTATTTAGACTTAGAAGCAAGTGGTCTTACCACTGAATGTGAATTTATATTTGGTTACTGATACTAATCAACATGCCTGTGGTACTTTTGGTTTGAAAACCCATACTTAGCATTGTCAAAACACAGCTGTTAAAGCAGCCTCTAGGCTGTAAAGTCTATGTAATAAACAACCATTAGGCAAGGGAAACTATCAAACGCTAGCCGTTAACATGTTTCAGGGCATCATATACACATCAGTAAGTGTCTTCTGGGAAAATTATTGCTAAAAAAATGGTATTTAAAAAGAGGCTTGAGCCTTGGGTTTTGAACCCAGCACATGAAATATGCATACCACGTCCCACAGATGTGTTATATCTGACACCTAATCAAATCAATTAATCCTAATACAAAAGTAGAGCAGAGTAAATTCAGAAGGAATGCGAGGGGGTCTGCTGTGTGTCTGTATGCAAAGTTGAAGTCACATAGGGAAAGAAAGCTGGGAGTGTACTCACTGCTCTTGCTGGGTTCTGTAAGGATCTTGGTAGGTGGTGCCTGCAGTACTGCAGGTCTCAAGACAGTGCGCTGTTGCTCCTTGGGTTTCTGACTGGGGACGCCTGCAAAAGAGCCTACTAATGGATTGGATCTGAAACCGAATGGTCTAAAGCAGCATAAACTACACAGACCACTTTTAATTTTATTACAGAACATAATGACAGATTCACTACACCACTTTACGCTATTTAGACAAGAATGACAGAAAATATGGAAGCTGCACAGCTGCAAACAAAAAGGCTCGGTGGGCATGTATAAGCTATGTCTTTCTCTCAAAAGAGACCAAATCAAATTACTTTGTTACATTTTCACATGTTGCAATAACTAACTTGCTCTGATTGCACAGAAGGAACAAGTCTTACCTGCACTGGGAGCCTGGCCGTGGATCAGAGTCGGAGGTTTCAACCGAAATCCAACTGGCTTCTCCTCTAAGAAAGTTCCACAAACCAAAAAAAAAAAATTATATTAAATTATTTAATAATAATTATAATCATTAAAATGAAATTGACAAAGAACTATTTGGATTAACACTAAATTGATAATAACTATAATAATAATAATTCTCTCCGTCACAGGAGCTTCTCAATCATTTTATTTCAGTTTGGATTGGCCATGTCTGCATACCACACCCCCACCCAATAAAAAAAAAAATACAGATCTATCACAGATCTGTAAAAATCCATCAGAGATCCTCCACAAAATAGTAAACACCTTCAGAATCGCAAAAGAAAGATGAAATCAAACTGTTGGAAGAACTTTGCATTGCCCCAAACTGAAATATAAGAAAATGTTTACTGTCTTTACTCCAGTGTTTCATCAATCATTTGGACACAAGTTGTGAATGTGATCATTTGACTGTGATGCAAACATTCGGGTACTAGGATTGTCCTGTCATATCGGCATCAACCGCAGGAGTTCACAGCATCACAGCATTATCATAGTATCAACTGTTAATCAACAGGTAAATGTAAAGACTGGAGGCAGACTGTGGTTTATTTTGGGCTGTGTTTAAACCCTGACTGTAGAAAGCAGTGTTGTACTCTGTTCTTAGATCCCACTGTTCTGACCACATAAAAAGTAAACTTGTCGTTTTCACAGATTTGATCCATATGGCGCTGTATGACCATTTACCATGACGATTGTACCTTTTTATTACAGACCCCTGATAAACTAACAACCAAATAAGGCTGTCTGTTTTCACAACCCTGACTCTCTTTCACTTTCACTCTCTCCCACACAAACAGACCCAAACGAAAACTGCCTCGGCCATCTCTCTATTAGAATAAAACCCAGTTTCTCCATCCACCTCTCCCTACTCAGTGCCCCACAGGCAAGCTGTGTTCAGTTACCATAGCAATTCCAGAGAGCGCCGCTTGACCACTTCCTGGTCAATCTCCTTAGAAAAAGTCCCCTTCGGGCATGGAGACCTACTTTAGCACATTCTTGTGCTCTCAGAGATGGTAGCTGAGCACATTTTGGTTCAGCCTGCTTGACTGGCTCTCCTCTCCGCTCATTCTCGAAACTGACAGAAATAGAAAAGCTCCCCTGAGCGGCTCAAGCACACACTTATTTTCCTCTCTACCTCCCCCTTTCACCATTACACACTTTCTGCTTTTTTCAAATATGCCACAGAGGCCTGCTCAACTGTATAAACATAAAAAGACAAAAAGCATGTCGCAACTAAGCACATAAATAATGTGATCTTTGCGCCTCAAGTTTTTTTTAATGATTTCAAAATAAAGAAACTAAATTATTTCTCTTTTCTCTCTCTCTGCTGGGGAAAATAGCTTAATAGACAAAACACTGACTAAAATGTTGCACAATAACAGTGGCGCCTTTGTGAGGAAAAACTAAAACAACCATTTAAACGTAGAAAGGGAAAAATGGACATAATCTTCGTCTTAATCTCTCAATAACTGAATTCATATGTAGGAATGTGCAACAAATTGGAGTGGCAGGACATTGTACAGCCTACTGTCAAGTGTGCATCAACCAAAATCAGCCAATTATAAGAACACTTCAGCCATCATAGAAATCTACTGATCTTCACAGAATAGACAAAAACTGCATGAAGCAACACGTGTATATAATCACAACAGCAGCATGCTCACACCCCTTCTGATGTGAACATTCAGCCCTCACTGCCCACAATAATCATCCCTGCCATAACAAAACAATGTAGCTGCAAAAAGTTAACAAGATCAACAAGATCTTTTAAGTAACACTGGACTATCAAAACAAAAAGCAAACCGCTGACACCCAAAAATATGCTCCCCTCCAAAGAGGAGCTTGAATTTGCCAATAAAAGTACTAAGAGGTATAAAGAGTCTCCCACTCTTACCTGGCTCTGAGTCGGAATTGCCTGTTGGAGACTGGCAGAAACTCGAGGGCATAAACACATTATTCTTGGAAACTGCAGCAGGAAAAAGACACATACATAAAGAGACAGAATGGTTAGACTCTACAATAAGAAAACATGCCTGGCAGAGGATCTGTGTCATTTTAGTTTGGTGTCATCAACAGCTGCGGTGTCGATTGGTCAATTTTATGAATAGGTACTAATCATAATTAGATGCATAATTAGACAATTAGAAGCTCAAGAAAACTATTTAACAAACATTCACTAACATACATGTGTGTGTGACTATATGAATTCAAAACCTCTAAAATACTAAACACACCCAACATAAGAATAAGGTTTTATTTAACAGCTTAAGAGTACTAACACAATTCCAGCTATTTTTTTTTTTTTTTTAGAAATCCAGGTACATAACTAGAATTAGCCTTTCAGTTAATTTACTAAATGATCAACTCTTAAGCACACAAAATGAAACTGAACATCTATTTCAAGCTTTAAAGCTCTGTGTGGAGGTTAGAGTTGTAAAGTAATAAACGCAGCGAGGGAATGTGAAATGTACACCATTAGCTTAATGCTAATAACACTGATTCAGGAAATAAGCATTGCTGAAGCAGCTGTACATTAAATATAAACAAATGATTAGCTAGAAAACACATTAAACAGTTCAGATACAGGTACTAGTATGATTCTTGCCTAATGTTGAGCACCCCAATTAATATATGACACACAAAGAGCATCCTCATACAGACAGATTCTCACTTTGTAATCACTGCAAAACAGTCATTTGGCTTGGATACTTGTATTTACATCAACATATATAACTGGCTAAAGCAGCGGTTTCCTGTCCTAGCAGACAGGAAAACTGCAGCAGGCTGTAACAAGCTCCAGCAACATCTTTGCTGAGAACTTGGAGATAAAATATGTGGATACTGATATGGAATTTAAGTTTGCGAATTGCGTTCAACAACTACACAATTCTGTTATTGTAAACAAAAACACTGGCAATGTCTACAAACATTGCACATCAGTTGTGCTCTCCATCAATCAGTGTTCTACCCTAGCTGGCGTCTATTTCAGGAGGTCTTTGATGTAGAGCTGGGCAATAATAGGATATTTTATAGTATCGTGATACATTTATTTATTTTCCTTTGTAAGCATATTGAGATTACTGTTAGTGCTTAATAAACACTGATCAATTGCATGTTTCATTAAAACCAGTGTAATTAGACTGGTGATTCCCCCTCTCCCCATGATTGGAAAAGTATGGAAGAACAAACGTCAACTAACATGCACTGCTTTTCATGCCAGATTCAGCCAGCATGCTTTCCTGAAGAGCCCTGGCAGAAGAGTTTCGTGACATTCTTGATTTAGCACATCTGAATCCACTTAGATCCACCTATTTATCCACAGAGTGGTGCAAAGCCAGCTTGGCCAACTGTCTCACCTGAATGTGAAGGCGGGAACTGTGTTAAAGACGAGGTTCGCTCTCTCTTCACTGGAGGACAGTACTCTCCATCCTCTCTGTCTGAATCTGGAACAAAACAAACCCACTGAGTTAAAAGGACACGTATGGCATTTAAGTCACTGTTTGGTCTTTAGCCTTCATCCTAATTTCACATTACATAAACAGCTAGTGATATACTGGCTAAATCTTTAAAAGGTCCAAATGCCATTGCAAATCTCAGGCAGCTACACTGCTTATGTCAGATTTGTTTTTAACTGCCCCAATATGTATGTATGTTTCAAGCCTGCTTAGGAACACTAAAAACGGAACAGCTGAAAAACAAAAGTATTCAGTAGGATACTTGAGATTATGAAATGAAACAATGAAAAAGTAGTGAAGCAAACGTACCTTCGCCATCTTCTGCACTGGACCCATCAGCAGACCGCTGCAACACAGAAGATCATCTGAATCAACAAGCTACCAACATCACAAGAACATGTCCTAATCATCAGAAATTACTTTCTGAAAAAGAGCAAAATAAACAACTTCGGCCAAAATAGAAGAGCTATATGCTTACTTTTCAGATGATAGCAGTAGGTTAGAAAGTTAAACTTTGAAAACACACTTAATTTTTAAACCAATTAATTAGGGATAGACACTGTTAGGTTTTCATGCCAGATGCGCCACAAGGATAACATTACTGCTAGTTGAAGAGCCAACACAGCAAACAATGAGACGCAGGACTCATTTCACGCAAGGTATTTCCTTGTGTTGTGCTTATTGAATTGCCAGAAAAAAAATATTCACTTGATTACTCGCAAATACCAGAAGTTACAATCCTGTACATTTCCTCCACCTCAAACAAACATCTACACAGTGATTTCATCATTATATACCCTGTCAGTATGATACACTGTTGTCTGAAGCTGTTAATGCTCAATATAATAATGCATGTTAATGCTGTAAATCCTCAAGACCTGTGGAAATTCCTAATCGACTCATCGTTTTACATTAAGCACCCAAACTTTCATTGTCTTTTTAATTCTTAATAGTTTATATCTTTAAAAATCCCAAAGGACTTTGTTAATCAAATCTGCTGTTATTGACAAACCCAAAAACACAAACTGAGGTCAATAACCAGCACAAATTACTTGGAAGCGACAGCTGTCAACAGCTGTTTCAAACGACCATCCTCAACACACTAGATTAAATTAGTCAAACTTCAAGCAACAGGTCTATGTTTATCAAACTTCTCACAGCAGCTTTATGTGACTTGTATCTGGATTGTATCCTGATGAGTTTTCAGCCACATGTAGTCAAATATGTCTCAAGTTAGTCAGACTGAAATCCGATTGCTGTGTGGGATGGAATATGCACATTTGCCCGTTATGTGGCAACAAATTCATTATCTGTTCAGCCTCTTTCTGTAACTCACATGCATTCATCCTCCAGGATTGTCTCTCACAGACATGGTTCGCATGCCCAGCGACACATCGCACAGGAAAATGGTTTTGAATTGTTCTAGAAGTTGTTTCGGTGGCTGAATGCATCTTACAGAGACTGATGTGTTTACACTGCTATAACAACATGCGGCTGAAATGCGCTTCAGGCCTCTTAAGTGGTTTGAGTGATCAGATTTGTATAGGGTTTAAATGAGTCTTGGGTGCAGTTACACTTGTATGTGGCCGGGCCTTATCCTTGGCCAGATATCCTAATCCTGATACTCAGGCTGTATGAAGTGACCAGGTGTAAACATGCTCCTAGAGTACAAATGTACCAAGAAAGATCTAAAAACAGCAAGTAAAACTCATTTAAAAGTCAACATAAAATTGCTGTTCAGAGATTAATGACCTTTATTTGTACAGCAAGTACCTATACAGAAATCCTATCTAAAGAGGAGTTAAAAAAACACACACACAAAAAAAACACCCCAAAAACTTACAACTCAGCATTAAATCAGGCCTACCTTCTGTGCCTTGTCTTTCTGAAACACAAACACTGGAGGAGCTATGGCAGGCTTCTCTGTTGAGAGGGGAAAAACAAAAAGGATTATAGTGATCATCGGTTCGATGGTGTAATTTGACATTCACCTTTATAATTAACCTCAATACCTGTGTCTGGTCACCTTAATTACATTTGAAAGGACACTGCCTCTAAGAAACTGGGCTCTTCGTTAACATGTATAATGTCTGACGGACTGTCAACAAAAGCAGTGCACTTCACTTCCAACTTTTCTAGACGCATGAGACAGAGTCTAATCGAGTACGTGTGCTGTAATTTCTATGATCCAGATCTGGACATTGATCTGATTTATCAGTACCATGAAAAATAATATCAAAACACCACAATACACATTATAAAGAGAGAATAATCAATCTGTGAAAATAGGATTTACTACAGTGCAGTGTGTGAAATCTGTAATAAAGTATTGTGATTACATGTATGCCACACCTATCTAAGCTCTACCCTCAGCCATAACTAACAGGGAGGGAAACCAGTGCAGACCCCAGGATGAATGATTACGATTCTTGAGCCATGAAACATTTCCACTGTGATATTTTAAAGACTTGCCCTACATCTTATTACCATGACATTACAATTTAGTACTTTTCCCAGCATTATTCCTGTGAATGGATAGTTTAGATAGTGTTTTTTTCCCTCCCATCCTTTTTAACCACACAGGTGTATAGTAGCAGATCAAATCTCTTTCTATTACTAAAAAAGCGGCTGTTATTTTAAGCACTTGGAATGGATTACCTACCCAATAAAACACTGGCACGTCTAAAGCAGGCTTAGAATACACATCATGTTGTGTAAATAAACAAAGACATATGATCTGCCCTGACCCAGTGTGGTATTTTTAACAGCACAGGGTCTCTACATCAACGGCTATAACAGCTGTAACTGTACCCTGATGTAAAATAAAGTCAACTCAATCAGTGCTGCTCTAAGGTATTAGGTTAAGTCTAGGCAGATCAGTACTCTGGGCTACCCACACAACATACAGACGCACCGTCCCAGTCATGCAAAAACCTTGTATCTTTATTTTTGTGGGTTTTCATGTTTTTTTCATCTGAATCCGGTACTTGACCTTTCACTCTTTATCATGAAGGGTTTAACAGAAATGCTACAAAATGACTTGGAATAAAAGCTTTCTACATCGACTTCCACTGAACGTTAAGGGGGGTTTTAATGCACCTGTAATGCTATGCTTCTGGAGGGGTTTGCAAGGAAAGACACTGTTGGAGTTCTTCTGAAGAAGAAGGTGAACCCCACCTTCTCCAAATGATTTTGGAAATCCCAGGGCAGTCACACACACCCCCCCCCCCCCCCCCCCCACACCCACCCACACACACGTTATTTCTTACCATCTTCACTGTAGTAGGAGGGTTTTACAATGATTGACAATAATCACACCTAGAGCCAACGACAGTACCACCGTAGCGCGACCACCCCACACATTAATTACTGACCCTAATGTACCCTAATGGTTGGAGTAGGCGAAGCTCCAGCAGAGTCATGTGCAGGAGGGCTTTCGTTACACTAAGAGCTGGGGGGTGGGCGGGCCCGGATTTAGCAGCACAACGCGGCCAGGCTGCCCAGCCAAATAGTGAGCATTACACACGGCGGGCCTGGTGGAGGGATGCTAGCCACCTGCTCAGACACAGCGCCGCGGGCTTGCTGCTCGGATTCAGGGTCTAAACGATGCCCAAGTGATGCGATCTCAGCCGCTTCACAACAAACGTTGCGCTGCGAACCACGAGTGTATCAGGGCAGCAGACTGCTAGCTAACTACCTACCCCACCCCGTGCGAATGACAAAACGACGACATCACACAGCTAAAGTAGCTAGCCAGCTAATGTTAGCCAGCTGCTTTCATTTCGATTAGGATCAGGATTAGGAACAGTGGCTCTGCAGGCAGGGCCGCCTCGCTATGAACCTTCAGCACAGGTGTAAACACGATTGATGCTCACGGCTATTCGGGTTAGCCAAAAATAGCCATCTAAGCTGAGCAAAGCCCGTTTTCATCAAATGTAGCTATAGCTAGCTAGCATGTTAGCTCAGTCAACGCCAAGTTCAACTAATGAAACATGGACTAAAACTTTAAACAGCTCAGATGTCTCTGCAAATCTCAAGCAGCTATTGCTACACTGCTGAAATCAGACCTACTTTTAATATCCTGCCCTAATCTGTATTTCATGCTATCTAGCTGGCTGGCTATAACTATCGTACAGTGATCATCTGCTGGACAACACTGAAAACCGAGTGGCTGAGCGGCTCAAGGAGAAAGCATTTACTCTGATGATGGCCCAGCTTTAATGGCACTGTGGTTTAAGGCTAAAAGCAGGACTTTGTGTCCTGTACGTTGCTGAACGTAGCTGGCTGGCAGGCAGGCAGGCAGGCAGCTAGCTACAATACAGCTGGCTAGACTGTCTGGTCACTTGTGATGAATGATAGCTAGCTCTAGCTTCCTTAGCTAGCTAACGTTGCCGCTCTAAAAATGCGGGTAAACCAGCAGTCAAACGTAAACCCAGCACATATAATTCAGCCAGGTTTCGTGATATGTGGTTAAGCTGAAGGTTTTAAGCCCTGAACGCAAATCTAACGGTCTACCATTGTTTGGGAAATCGTATTAAACAGGCTGGCTACGCTTTCGGGTATTAGTCAAGTTGCTGCCTGTTGTGGCCAGGATTTCAAAACAGCTCAAGCCTCCGACTAATAACGCAGCGTTAGCTAACTTACACATGGACTAGCTAACAACACGGCAAAACAATCCGATTTCAGCAGGCTACATTAGTGCCAATTAGATGACTGAGAAATAGACTAATTCACAAGCGTGCCGTGGTGGGAATATGTGGAATAAACCCCCTCTTTATGGACGGCTTTAGTAAAACAGTGTTTTCCGCTCGCTGCTAACGCGACCCACTCGCCGAGCGGGCAATCCTCAAATGCTCGGCCAGCGGGTCATCAAGCCCTCTCCTGCATCCCGCCGGCCAATGATAAAAAGGCCGGGAAAGCAGCTAGCCGGTTAGCTGGCTGTTTAGTCAGGGGTATGTACACAGGAGAGCCCCCTCACGCCGCCAGCCCGAGTGGACAGGGTTGAGCTAACAGCTAGCTAACCTCGCTAGCTCTAGGAGCTCAACACTCACTCATTAATAACTGGCGAACCAGCGCGGCCAGGGTCTTAAACATGACTGTCCTTACGAACGAGTGGGGGGAGAAAAACAAACGCCGCTCTTCACACACGCAAATACCTGCTTCTGCACTTCTCATGAGTAATTTATCTCCTTTGTTTTGTGGTTTCATTGCTTCAGCCCATTGCCTACCTTCGTTCGCCAAGTCCGCCATTTTACTTCTCCGCGCACACCCACAAGCCACCGCGCCACAAGGCTGTTATTTCTAGAACAGAAAAGGAAAAATGTGAAGCGCTAAATAAATCTAAATTAATCCATAAAACCACACTTTGAATTAGTGTTTTTTTCACATTCAAGTTCTGGCCTCGAATAAATTTTAGTAATACAAGGTACTTATACTGGATACTTGGGGTACTGTATTTAAACTGCACTCAAGTAAGAAGTGGAAGTATGGAGCCTAAATACACTTGAGAGAAAGTAAAAAAGAGGCTGCACAAAAGTCCAGAAAGATCACAAGTTAATTATTTTGTTACCACAACTTTACTTTTTTTTTATGATCTCAAGATGACATGTTAATTGGTCAGGATAATCAAAGCTGTTTTCTCAAGACAACAATCTGTTATTCTTGTGATCTCGTTATAACATCTCAAGAAAAGTGTTAAATAGGTTAATGGGAAAACAACTGAGATATCAAGAAGAACTAAAAGTGCATTTCCTGAAGAAAACACAGAATGGCTGAGGAGGTTAGAGGTAAGTGGTCCAGGAAGTTGCTAGACTGTTGCTATGTGGCTACCTGGGTGAAACTGTTGCTGCTAAGGGTTGCAAAGGAGTTGCTTAGTGGTTGCAGGGGTGTGGCTAGGAGTTTGCTAGGAAGTTGTGGTGGTTTGTGTGGTACCCCATGTGGTTGGTTGGTTGTAAACAGTGTATTAGTGCCATTAAGAAGAGTGCAGAAACTCTCATGAAAAATTCTGTAAAACAAAAAAAGCTATTGCTACGCAAAATAGACAATTACTGAAGATCAAGGACAATTACTGACCTTTGCCAGGGTCAGTTCAATCAATTTAACATAAAACATTAATTCCATCACCAACCTATTTCACCTTAAAAATAATGTGAAGTCACATTTAGTGACATAGTTAAGTGTAAGAGTCGTCACTGAAGTCATCAGTGAGTTTAAAGCTAATAAATTGTTGTACTTTTTTCCAACATTGGTTATGTGTTGTTTTCTCCAACCTGGAAAAGTTTGTCAAGCAAAGTATGCCCACCCAGTCTCACAAAAAAGACAGTATTTTATGTTTGTAGTTGTTTGGCAGTATGAGGTGGATAATTGTGTAATTACCTGTTAATAAAGATGATGTTAGAAGGTCTAAGCTTGATAACAGGGAGCATGGCAGCCAGGTTTGCTTGAAATATTCCCCCCATCACAGGTTTCAGGTCATGCCACACAATTTCAATAAGGTTTTGGTCAAGGCTCAACCAATCCAAACATTTATATTCCTTATGTTTGAACCATTCTGAGGTTGACTTTGCATCATTGTCTTGTTGCATGACCCAACTCTGCCTCAGCTTCAGCTTTAGCTCAAGGACAGATGACCTGACATTTGGTTTTGGGTAAGGATTCCATTGATTCCATTCATTTTTTGAAATGTCAACTCTTTTTATGGAACTGTATGTTTCTGTCTATGTATATGATTCCTGTAGTTATTTTTATTATAGTATGTATAGTATACATAACATAAGTCAAAAAGAATGACTTCAGTGTTGTTTATTTGTAAAAATCACTGCGACACATCAAAACTCTAATGTAGTATCTAGCAGTGTTTTGTATATCCTTTCTCACACCACTTGGTTTTTTAAATAAACTGCTTCCTACTCATTCTTCACTGCTGTCCACAGACATCCTAGTCAAATCTTCTTCTCCACTCATTTCCCTACACAGTCCCACAAGTTCTCTAAGCTGTTTAAATCTGGTGTTTGTGTCATTCATAACCACCTGAACTTGCGTATATTGTATTTCTTCTAACAGTTTCATCTCCTCTTTTTTATCTCCTATGCTGTGATGACAACTTTTAGAAGGGTTGATGCAGGACAAACTCAATAGGCCTTTTTTATTTAGAACAACAAGGACATAAAATAAAGTCATGTAATAATGAAATTCTCTGGTTTTGCATCAGTGTGACTTGATAATGTCGTGTTGGAGCCACTAGGTGGCGTGATTTCCTAAACCAATCATATAATCACTGCCATATGTGCAGGGCAGTGGTAGTTCATGAGCAGGATTTGGTTTTCTTTCAGGCATCTGGTGGTCAGGAATGGGAAACTGTTCTTTTTACTCAAAAGTGAAAGTATGGAGCCAAAACATGAAGTGAAAGTAAGAAGTATTGACATTTCAATAAAGTAAAGAGTTTTTATTTAGTAATTAGTTTATTTTTTTAACAGCACAATGTGTGACAGGCCTGTTAAAATGTTACTTGGCATTCCCTATTTCTTCCTAATGTCCTTATTTGAGATAAGATGTAAAGAAAAGTATGTTATGCAGCAAACAAACTGCAAAACTACATTAAACAGATCAACTCATGATCAAAAATAGAGATATAACCCTAATCATAATCTTTAAAATATATGTTTACTTCACAAACTACATTGTACTTTCACATCTTAGCTTATGGAATGCTGAGGGAGGGTTTTCTAGCTGTAGTGTTAGGGAAGAATTAGCTAAAGATGATCTTAACTACATCCAGAAACTCCTTTCACTGTTGATGGTTGAAGTTCCTGTCATTGGTGCAGTGGTGGCTCAGTGGTTAGAGCACTGGGTTATTGATAACAGGGTTGTGGGTCCCTGAATAAGGCCCATAACCCTCTCTGTTTTGGGAAACAGAGTGATGGCTGTCCACCTTTCCTGTATGTGGGCTCACTGTATCACTGTATGTTTGCTCACTAGTGTGTATGTGTCTGTTCACTGCCAAATTCCATCTGTGTCCAAGTATTTTTTAACTTGCTCTTAATGTCGATGAGGCCAATATTTGTCTAGCACGAAGTTCAATTAGCATCACTAACTTTACAGGTGAAGAAAATTTTTAGTTATTATTGTTGCAGGATGTAAAATGGAGATATGTGTGTGTGTGTGTGTGTGTGTGGGAGGGGAGGGGTCTAAGGGCTAGAGAAGTGGGTTTGAGACTGGACGGTCACCAGCTTCATGCCCTAGACCAACACGGAAGAGAGTAGGGGCAGGGGGAGTAATAGAAAGGCACTTTATCTGCACTCCACATTCTTTGAGCAAGGTATCTAACCTCTAATTGCTCCCTGGGTGTTGGGATGGCCGGCAGTCACTCCAGGTGTGTGTTCACTTCCCCAGATGGGTTAGATGCAGAAGCCAAATTTCATTTGGACGGTGGAAAGGCCAAAGAACGATGAAAGGCATGAAAAGGCATAAGGATGTTACTCTATGAATAATCTATTGGTAGAGAACATTGACATATTTTTGCTGTTTCGTCCAGTTTGTGAGCTAATCACAAATGGTTTGCTTAGCAGCAACAATTGTAGCAAGCGTTTTCTAACCCACAACGTGCATGAATTTGGGGGGTGGAGCTTCTGAAGGAGAACTGTAGGAAGGAGTGTGTTTTTTGCTATTTAATTAGAATCGTATACTGCCTCCTTGAGTACAATAATGAAGGTGCCTCAGTTACAAATATTACATTTTCCACCCTCTCATGTTCAGAGATTCCTAACTCAGGTTTCAATGAAAAATTATCCTTAACATTTATTAATTTATTCAGTTGTTGACTCATACAATTCTTTATGGGGGTTATGTCTCTAAGTCTGGTCAATGTAAATTGAACTGGTTATGGTTTTTATATTGACCGTCTCTCTTGAATAGAACCTTATAATGAGGTGAATATAGAATCAAATGTAATTAGATTGTATTCAGATGTATTCAGAAACGAACAAGTGAGGAAGTCTGTAGTATATAAAAAAGCAAAATAAATAAAAAAACCCTAAAAAAACAGTAGGCTAGTTAATTATTAGTTTGTGATTTACTGTTTTGGAGATCTAACCCAGTCTTCTGGGCATAACAATTTGGCCATTGTCAAAGAGTCATTCAGGTCTTCACACCTGACCATTCTCCTGCATCCAGCATGATGA
This sequence comes from Salminus brasiliensis, assembly GCF_030463535.1. Lineage (NCBI taxonomy): Eukaryota > Metazoa > Chordata > Actinopteri > Characiformes > Bryconidae > Salminus > Salminus brasiliensis. The sequence goes on from NC_132900.1 coordinate 9,626,815, forward strand.
CATCCAGCCTGTAACAGTCGCCTTTATTACGGGTTTATATTATTATTCACTTCATCTGTGAAGGGTCTTAATGTTTTGGCTCATCAGTGTATACATTACACTTAAACCTCTCAACAAATTATATATATATATATATATATATATATATATAGAGAGAGAGAGAGAGAGAGAGACAGAGAGAGTAAGAGAAAGAGAGAGAGAGAAAGAGAGAGAGAGAGAGAGACAGAAAGAGAGAGAGAGAGAGAGAGAGCGAGAGAGAGAGAGAGAGAGAGAGAGAGAAAGAGAGTTTCAGTAAAGACCTCGTTTTCAGTAAAGACCTCGTTTGGGCTTTTCCAGCTGTGACACCCCTGATTACAAAGACCTATCCTATTAGTGCCCTGGGGTATTTTATCATTTCCTTGTGGTATTTTCAGAAAATGAAAGAAGGGAAAAGAAAGGGAAGAAGGTGTACGTGGTTGTCCGAGGACATGTGTAGAAGAAGTTTCAAGTTCAAGTTTCAGGTTTATTTGTCATTTGCACATTTATAAGACAGGTATAGTCTGAGAGAGAGTGCAGCTAAATATAAATATGTAGGTTTATGTCTATTCCTGTTGTATAAAGTGAGTTAGTGATGTAAAGAGAGAGATAAGAGAAGGAGAGAGATAATAGTAATGTATCTTACATTTCACATTGTCTGTGTGTGTGTGTGTGAGAGGTGCTTTTGACACTGCCCTCAGGCAAGCCCCATGTACTCACACGTTCAGAGGCAGGCACAGAGGACTTCACCAATCCATCACAGAAAAATGAAAAACGAACTATTGGGAACATTTGCAGGTATAATCTAGCTCTGAAAGAATTAGACTTCTTTGGAAGGGGAAAACAAGGTTCAGTGGAGGGCAGCCACTATTCAAATACAGTCTTTTCAGAGAAGACTGCTGGAAAGACAAACACTGATGGCATTTGGGATGAGATCAAAAAATGAATATGAAACTAAAAATCAGAATTTCAGGATTTGCTACCTGGCATTTTAATCTAGATGAGTTAAATAACATAGAACATGGCACCTACCTAATGTGTAGTTAAGCATAATTATCGGAACAGATAGAAAATTAATGACATAACACTTGATTTTTGGTTGCAAATCCCTTGCTTGCAATAGGCTATACCTGCAGTTGGAAATCTACTGTGTAGATTTCTGATTTCAATGTTGCTGCTGTCTTTATTAGTTTCCTTATCAATAAAGATTAGTGAGCCTGTTCCAAAAGCAACCATGAAAGGCCAAGCCGTGACACTGCCTTCACCATGCTTGACAGATAAGCTTACAATGTTTAGATCATGAGTGCATTCTTCCTTTTCTCCACTTGTTGTTAATTTTACTGACTGTTGTTTTTGTGTTTTTATTTGCAGGTAACACAGTTTCTTTTATCATCTGCAGCTGATTCCTTGACCTGCTCTTTTCCAGGACATTTAAATGCTTTTTTTCTTATTGGCTACTCCCAATACTCAATTTAGCAACAGGGCACACCAAGAAACGCCTGGTAGTTTGTATAGTAATCTTTTACAGCATACTTCTTTTATAGCAAATTCTGAAAATATACTAGGGAATATTTTTCCTTTCATTTGTGTGCCTAAATATGTGTTAGTAAAACAGCTCAACCAATGACTGTCAATCAAAACCAATGACTGTCAATCAGTTCATACACAGCAGTTGTTTTTGTTTTCTCTGCTCAGCTCATGACTCACCTCTCGAAGACTTGATAATTATATTATCTGGGGAGCTGAGCCAGGTGGGTTAGAAAAATGAAAACACTAAAACGTGCAGCACATTTAGAGTGAGATTAAGAACCACTTTATTAAATCAAATATCACATACCGTTAGATGTTCTTGGGTGTGCCTGCTGTAAAAATGTCTGTAGGCCAGCTTCGGCATGAAATGCTGATTATACATGTAGAATGTGGGTGTATATATATACAGTGGATATAAAAAGTCTACACACCCCTGTTCAAATGCCAGGTTTTTGTGATGTAAAAAAATGACAGCAAGACAAATAATTTCACAACTTTTTCCACTTTTAATGTGACCTATAACCTGTACAATGCAATTAAAAAACAAAGAGAAATCTTTACAGCGGAAAAATATAAAAATAAAAACTGGTTGCATAAATATGCACACCCTTAAACTAATACTTTGTTGCAGCACTTAGTCTTTTTGGGTAGGAGCCTATCAGCGTGACATCTTAATGTGGCAATATTTGCCCACTCTTCTTTGCAAAACCGCTCCAAATCTGACAGATTGTGAGGGCATCTCCTGTGCACAGCCCTCTTCAGATCACCCCACAGATGTTCGATGGGATTCAGGTCTGGACTCTGGCTGGGCCATTTCCAAAGCCTTAATCTTATTCTGGTGAAGCCATTCTTCTGTTGATTTAGATGTGTGCTTTGGGTCATTGTCATGCTGAAAGATGAAGTTCCTCTTCATCTTCAGCTTTCTATCAGGAGGTTTTGTGCCAACACTGACTGGTATTTGGAACTGTTCATAATTCCGTCCACCCTGACTAAGGCCCCAGTTCCAGCTGAAGAAAAACAGCCCCAAAGAATGATGCTGCCACCACCATGCTTCACTGTAGGTATGGTGTTCTTTTGGTGATGAGCAGTGTTGTTTTTGCGCCAAATATACCTTTTAAAATTATGTCCAAAAAGTTTAACCTTGGTTTCATCAGACCATAACACATTTTCCCACATGTGTTTGGGAGATTACAGATGTCTTTTTGCAAAATTAAGCCGGGCTTGGATGTTTTGCCACCCTACCCTATAGCCAAGACATATGAAGAAGACAGGAGATTGTTGTCACATGTACTGCACAGCCAGTATTTGCCAGAAATTCTTGCAGCTCCTTCAGTGTTGCTGTTGGCCTCTTAACAGCCTCCCTGACCAGTTTTCTTCTTGTCTTATCATCAAATGTGGACGGACGTCCTGTTCTTGGTAATGTCCCTGTTGTGCCATGTTTTCTCCACTTGATGATGACAGTCTTCACTGTGTTCCATTGTATATTTAATGACTTGGAAATTCTTTTGTAGCCTTCACCTGACTGATATCTTTGAATAATAGGATCCCTGTGATGCGCTGGCAGCTCTTTGCGGACCATGTCTTGTGCTGGAAGATGTGGCTACAAAAATGTCAGGACAAGCCAACTAGAACAGCTGAACTTTATTTGGAGTTGATCAGAGGCACTTTAATTGGTGACAGGTGTGTGCTGACTCCAATTAAACATGAGTTTGAATGTAATTGGTTAAATCTGAACACAGCCACACCCCCAGTTATAAAAGGGTGTACACAATTATGCAACCACATTATCTCAGTTGTTTATTTTTACTTCACCTCCCTGAAAGATTTCTCTTTGTTTTTTAATTGCATTGTACAGGTTATAGGTCACATTAAAGGTGGAAAAAGGGAAATTATTGCTGTCATTTTTTTACATTACAAAAACCTGGCATTTGAACAGGGGTGTGTAGACTTTTTATATCCACTGTATATATATATATATATATATATATATATATATATATATATCGCCAAAATAGAGATAATAGAGATGCACAGGTTTCCTGAGACACAAGTTGTTTTGTGTGACAACAATGGTATACATATATATATATATATATATATATATATATATATATATATATATATATATATATACTACGTAATACATATACCACATACTGCCACATACTATACATACTGAATTCATTGTATTTATTTGTCAGAACAAAAACATTGATTCCAAACTACTGTACATACAAATTGCTGTGCCTCTCTTCAGGTATGGCAAAATGAATCTTTTAATTAAAGACAATGCTTGTACTTAAGCTCATTGCATAATCAACCTCCCTGATGTGCATAACAGTGCATTCATTTCAAAGGTAGAAAAGTATGCAACCATATCACTACCACCCAAGCTGCAGATTATCTGCTAGGTCTCTATACACATGCCAAATCTTAGACTTATATTGCAGGCGAATCAGCCAGAAAGACCAAAAGTGATGCCTTTAAATGCTCTGCTATTACATTTCACCACTAAGTCTATTACACTAAGTCTATTACACTGTTTTGTGTATTTATGTATGATGCCAGCATTCCGCTTTTAGGAAAAGGAAAGGCAGATGCATTATGTTACCAAAGTATGACCTGTGAGCTTGATCTTCATCTTGGCCTCCATTTTCATTTGTCTTCTGCAAGCATAAGATGCCACAGCTTCAGGTTTCAGAGCACATCCTAATACCTAAAGCCAGGTTCCTGGATTGACGTTGTTTCCTGTAAACATTCAGCCTTGAGGGCAGTTTCTTGAACCTGGATTACATTACTTATAACAAACATCACACAATTTAAGCTTCTTTATGATTCATAGCCAGATGATCAGATGCGCTGATGCTACCACACTTTGCTTAACAGTTAGTACAGTGTTTTTGGGCTTGAATGCCTTCCACTAACTCCTACTAACATACCTCTGGTCATTGTGGCCAAACAAGTCAATCTTTTTATTTTCCCATTGTGCATATATTCAGCTGCAACCTTTAGCTGGAATTGATGGTGTCGAAGTTGTAGCAGTGGCTTATTCTTTGCCATGTAATTCATTATGTAATTACAGTTAGGAAATCAGCAATAACAGCTCTTTGTTGCCTGTTTTTGTTTTTGTTTTAGTGCCTATAGGAAATTTTGCATCTAGTTGGGTGTTCCTTTATAGACAATACATACCCATGTCCTTTAAAATAAGACCACCTCATGGAGTGGAGGTTGGGTGGGGTTTCCATCAGACTTTCCCCAAAGCTCCAGGCAGATCTGATCAATGCTTGATTAATGGCCTGCTCGAGGTTGCTTTTGAACATGTGAGCTGTAAATGACCTCAGTGGAGCTACACTAGAATAACATGTGACACTGTGTGATGGAATGTGGAAGACAATGCTCATCTATTTGTTTTTTCATGTATTAAAGCACCATCCAAGGGAGCTTGGCGGTGGACCATCATTTTGTTTTGAGAGCTTTTGTGAAACCATCTCCTTACTTTCGTTCGAGTTCACTGCCATTAATCCATCAAGACTGGTATGCTCACGAATGGGAAATAAAGTAGGTGATGCCAACACTGTTTTTTTTTCTTTTCTTTTAGCTCTTCCCCGTTGATGTGCCAGCTTATGTGCAATGTTTCAAAAAATAAATGTTTCTTGATTGTAGGTCTCCAGAGTTAAGAAAGGATAAAACCAAGTCAAGTAAGGTTTGCTCTTTGATCAACATATAATTACATAGGTGCTAATGGCATATATAGGCTGTCAATTATGTATCATATCCTAGAGACATGTGCAAGCACTAACCTGCCTCAGGAACTGTGTTTTGAGATTTAGGTGCTTTTTCTCAGCTTAGAAAACTATTCATACACCTATTACTCAGCCCAGTTAATTGTGTAGTAAATTTACTATACTTAATATTTACCATTTATATACATATTTTATTTATGTAAAGGCTACAAAACGGCATCTGCACCAATTAGAAGTAACCAATAGTGATACTTATTTCAGTGTTGCTCTCAATTACAAATTTACAAATACTGTGAAACGCTTTAAAAGTAATGTGGGAATTATGTGGGTTTGGAGTTTCGAAAAAGGAAATTCGCGAAACCTTGGAAACTCTATGGGTTAAATATGTATTTGTAACCTGTCATTCTTAAGCATCTGCAGAAGTAGCCTGAGGCGCTTACAAATTCCATGACTGACGAGTTTGGCAGACACTTAAAGAGAGCATAACAGCAGCTTTAATGGAAAATCTTGAGCAGACAATTGATTTTACACATCAAACTACATCAAAGCAGGTAAATCCAATTAAAACCAATAAGAAGTCCTCAACGTCTTTTAAAGTAGGCCATAGGAAGGCTTTCATTATTTGCACCCAGCAATTAATACATTCAGAGACTATGGTTATTAGACTAATAATTAATGAAATGCTACTGTAACTGAAAACTGTTTGGCCACTTCAGTATTCTTTGTTTAAGGGTTGCTTCTTAGAATACCTTTCCTATACTGAACTTTGTCCTGCTCTAGCTACTCTGAAAGTGGACTCAACTTACAAGGGGAATTCCACATATTTTCACAGGATAGCAGTTCTGTATGTCACTACATGGTGCAGAACCGCAGTATTCTAATGTAAGGATTTTCCCCAATTTTCTTCCCCAAATTCTCAATTCCCACACACTAGCTAGCAGGATGCTACCAGTTCTGAGATAATAAAGGCTAGCATATGCTTCATTTGAGTCACTTGAAGCCAGCCAATTGCTGACACAGAGTAATTGGACAGCTGAGTGTCTTTGGAGAAGAACGCTAGCTGCTAGTTCTGATACACCGGTGTTGGTTAGCTTGACACTAAATGCTGAGGGAGGGTTATCTAATTCACCATCTAATAAGACCAGTTATGTTCTCTGGAACTCCCAGTCATGGATGGCTGTAGCATCACTGAGAACTGAACTAATGATTTTCCCACAACAGATTATTTATTAGCCCAAACAGCCAGTTAACATTCATGTGTTTTCAGAGTTTTATGTGTGATGCCAATCCACCAGAAGTATCACTGTTTTAATTCCTGGTTCATAATTTTACAGGGGTACCTAATATTCTAGCTTTGGAAGTTGACAAGTGTCTTGCTAAAGCTACTCAAGCTTCTACCATCTCGGCACATAATGTTGAAATGAAGTCAGTGCTTTGATTTGAATTTCCAAAAGTAAGCATCTACAAATGATGTACTACTAAAATCACTTTTAACAGAAACACCACACATTTGTGTTTGCAAAAGTTTCCTGAAACCCTTGTGAATTTTATCAACACAGCTGGAGTTGCTGCATACAATACACGCAAATATGCTGCTCAACATCTACTGAATGTGTTTGTAAATCAAGCATTCCAGGTCACAGTGAAGAAAAGCACCTGTTACAAAGTTTAGACCAAACATTTAGCCCTTTTTCATACTTCATATATAACAGCATGTCAACTTTGGAACTATGAAGCATAGCCACTTGGTCATCGCTCTCAAGACTAGGGTCTTGAGAACCCATTTCATGTAATAAGGTACTTTATTATATGTCATGCAAAAGTGTTGAAGTTTTCTTAATTTTTGCAGTTTTTACCATTTTACATACTTTTAATCTGGCAGTTGTTATTTCCCTTGTTTTAATATGGACCAGTAGAAATGATCCAGTACTTTTTATTTACTTAATTAATAAAATTGTTATTGTCTAATAAAATATAATATAAGTTCTCTTGTAAAGCTGCCATTTTGGTGTACAACATGCAAGGTTTTTGCATGACAGTGACAATTTTATCAATTACCTTTTTACAGTGGCATAATTATCTTGCCTCTGAAGAATTACATATCAGTAGCACATTATGCCTAAAGCAGGCCAGCAGAACAGCAGTCGACTGACCGACAAATCACACTTTTCTCTGATGAAAGGCAACTATAATGAACTTTTAGCTCTATATATAGCTTCTGTCAGAGCCACAATATAATAACACATCCCAATAAACCCACTCATCTATTCATAAACAGTGTCAGCATTTGTTTCGATCTTGCAGGAGCTTTGATCCTCCGGCTGAGTCTGTCTGTCTGTTTCTACCTGTAGGTCAGTGTCCTTATGATTAAGGAGGGAGTTTTGTAAATATTCAACCAATGAACATCACCAAAAGGTGATGGTGCATCGCTGCTGAGAACATGGATTCTGGACTTTGATGGACTGGATTAGAACTTGGCTGTGTGTTTGATACCCCTGTCCTGTACCAATGAAAGGTTTTTGGAAGAACCATTTACAAGCCTTTATTTTGAACAGTATACGGTTTGGTAACTGGCATGGCAGATGTGGAGTGACAGAACCCAGCCAGCACCCAGATGTTGGGAGTGTTTCTCAACGCCAAGACTCAAACGTTCCTAAGAAGAACTTTCTTGCCAAGAATGAAAGCAAGAATGAACGTGCAAGAACACAGGAATAGCAAAGCCATTTACAACAGTTTGGGATTCTTTAGACTAGCTTTAACCCAACTGCCTTTACCATCAATAAACTGACCTAACATTGGTGACTTCAAAGCTTAAAGTACTTTTTTAAAATTAAAATGTATGTATTGTTATTAGAATATGTATGGCACCACTTTACTGTATATTGACGAATCAAGGCATCATACATCATCTAGATATCAGCTCTGACTCTGAGTCTTAAGACTCCCTCCTAACTATTAGATTCGGATGTTGCAGCCACACTTATTGCTAACAGGTGTGTAAAACCAGGCACACAGCCATATGATCTCCATAGACAGGCATCAGCAGTAGACTGGAGTCAAACTTAAAAAAGCTCATTGGATTAAAATGTGGCACTGTCTAAGGATGCCACCTTTGCCACAAGCTAGATCATGAAATCTAGGCTCTGCTAGATCTGCCCTAGACAACTGTAAGCCCAATCACTGTGAACTGGAAGCATTTCGGGAGCAACAACAGTCCAGTCATTAAATGGAAGACCAGACAAACTCCAAGGACTGAAAAAATGCCTCTAGAAGCAACATTTGTACAAGAACTGTGTGTTGAGAGCTTCATGAAATGGGTCTTAATGGCTGGACAGCTGCACACAAGCCTAAGATCATTTTAATGTGGGAAGTTAATGGAATTTGTGCTACATATATTACCGCAAGCCATTTTTCAATGTAGTTATACAGGGTCATAATCAGCTTTCAGGTTTTTGTTGGGGGAAAAAACAATTGCCTATATTGGCATTCTCTACTGAGTCATGTATATTTTTTCACTCTTTCATGCTCAAATTCTATTTACATGTGCAATAACAGGATGGTCTGCATGATGCATCAGTGTATTCCAATGCAAGAATGTCCTGATGGGGGCTGCAGATATATTTGATTAAATTGTTTATTAATTCCTACTCCTGGTTTCCATGTACAGAATGTATTCAATGGTAAACTGAGCCAGTGGTTGGACAGATTCATCTGAATACATTAGAACACACTCTTTACATTGCATGACTATCATGATGAAAGCCAACAGAAATGCTCCAAAATGACTTGGAATAAATCTCTTTGCATTTGCATATCTCAAATAAGTTTTTTTAAGTGTTTTTAACATTGCACCTTATGTTCAATGTGTTTTGACCATGTATGTGTAGATTCAAATACTGAAAATAGCTCCATCAGCCACAGAGCACTTAAACGCTTCACTTGCATGTGCGAAGAAGGGGTGCTACACTATCATATAGCCACCTCATTACCTCCTGTCCTCATGATCCATTGTCAAGCGTCTTTCAAAGCAGGCAAAAAATTAGACCAATGAAATATGAGGCTTTAGCGACTGTCGGAACATGACCCAACCTGAGAGAGAAAATAGCTTTGGAGCTCCTGCTTGAAGAAGTTCATTTGAAATTTTCCATCTGTTTGAAGTGTGATTAGTGATAAATGGCTGGTTGTTTGTAGTAAGAGACTCACTTAGGGGAGCCCCTTGGGAATGGAAATGCACAAGGGTCTCATTTCTAGAACATACATCAATGTGCGGAAACATTGATTATGTGTCAGTACTGACAGCACATCTGCATATCTGCACATCTTGAAAATAGAAAAATATTAAGCAAACATTTTACAAATTGGACTAGATAAGCCGTGGAAGTTTGGAAAGCTGGTTTTAAAAGAACATTTATTTGAAGTATTTAAAGTGGTAACGAAAGTGAGTACACGCCCTGTAGGTACTGAAAGTTCTTCATATTTCCGAAATGATTACTATAAATATTTTTAACAGGGCAATGCATAATCACAGGCCAGCAGATTTAGGTCTGAGATTTCTGGAGTTTATGTGTGTAAAAAAATAAAGGTGCTACAAAAGGTTCTTTGAGCAATGCCATAGAAGAACCACTTTTGGTTTCATAAAGAACCATTTTTGGAATAGAGATGTGGCCCTTTAAATTAAATAAAGAACCTTTGTATCCAGAGAAAGGTTTTTTGTCTTTTAAAGGAAGAGGGTTGTTTTTCTTTACATTCATACATTTCTGACAAACATGGTTCTTTATGAAACCAAAAGTGGTTCTCCTATGGCATTGCTCAAAGAAACATGTACAGAGTGTAGTCTAAGTGAGGTACCATTTTGGAGTTAGTTTTCTGGACATGCTGACCAACAGCTGGTTAAGCTACAAGACGCTAAGATTGTTTGGCTAAAAGTAGGAGCAAACAGTAGGAGTGAAAAACAGCTCCTCTGCAAAGGAGAGAATATATTTTTCCTTAAATGTGAAAATGAAATGCTATCATACGGTAACATAATGATAAAGCTTTGTTGGGACTCATGAAATTGCAAATGAAAGTGGTCTTCGTTTCATCAAGTTCAAGCAGTGCTGTTTGTGTGGATTAGGTTACATCAAAACTTTCAATGAGGCTTGAATATTTGACTCCTTAATGTCTCATATAACACCACTTTTTTGTGGCTTCTTATGTAAGGCAAGTAATAAATAACACTTCAGAATTTGTGCTCCCATCCAAGCATATTTCCCCCAATCTTATGTAAGAGCAGTGAACTCTTTGTACAATAAAAAAATGATATGTCTCAATTGGTAACCTATAAGTGGATCAGAAGGTTTTTAACAGCCTAATTCATCAGATACTTCAAAGAGTCTCTAAAGCATATCAGCTGCACTTCCTTTGATCATCTGGGTCTGACTTTACTGCCCTGTTACTTTACTATTTGAATGTGACGTAAAACCAATGCAGAACCATTACTTTGCGTAGTGCACATTTTTTTCTAATGCCAAGACATCCTGCAAATCCAGGCCTGGATTCTCAAATGTACTGAACCACACAAATCACCACAAAACATTTAGAATATGTAGAAGTTCAAACACCCACCAACACATTCTGGTCTTGCAAAAATGTAAAATAAAATTTCATGGAGAAATGCCACAGAAAAAAACACTCTTGGTTCCCTAAATATTCTTTTAGAACCATGCTTTAATGAAATACAGTCAAGTCAAGTCAAATTTATTTGTATAGTGCTTTTTACAACTGTTGTTTTCACAAAGTAATCAGTAATTTGTAAAAGACAAAAAAAAAAAAATCAGTACCATTAAAAGACATTAAAAATCTATGACCCCCAGTGAAGAATCTTAAAAAAACGCATGTAGAACCTTTTTAATGCCCCACGCAATATAAAAATTCTATACCAGTCACAGAGTTTTCCTAAAACCATAAAACTAAGACAAGCACTATTTAGGACCAAACTTTTTATTTTTATTAGGGTATATGTGACTTGTATAAAACGTTAACCTTGACCTAAATGTTACCTACTAGCTAAAACCTAAACTTACCTTTAGCTAAAACCTAAACTTACATACTTACAAACCTACTACACCTTAACTTAAACATAAACTTAACCTACTACACCTTAACGTAAACCTAAATGTAATCTACTACACCTTAACTTAAACATAAACTTAACCCACTACATCTTAACTTAAACCTAAACTTAACCTACTACACCTTAATGTAACCCTAAACCTAACCTACTCTGCCTCAACTTAAACCTAAATGTAACCTACTACACCTTAACTTAAACATAAAGGATAAAGGATAAAGGTGCACGTATTCGTCACTGTACAGTGTGGACTGTACAGCGAAATGTGTCCTCCGCATTTAACCCATCTGGTAGTGAACACACACTCACACACACACACGTGTTAGGGGCAGTGAGTACACACACACACCCAGAGCGGTGGGCAGCCAACTCCAGCGCCCGGGGAGCAGAGAGGGTAAAGGGCCTTGCTCAAGGGCCCAACAGTGGCAGCTTGCCGAGCCCGGGAATCGAACCCACAACCCTGTTATCGATATCCCGGCGCTCTAACCGCTGAGCCACCACTGCCCCTCTAAACTTAACCTACTACATGTTAATGTAAACCTAAACATAACCTACTCTGCCTCAAATTAAACTTAAACGTAACCTACTAAACCTTAACCTAAACATAAACTTAACCTACTATACCTTAATTTAAACATAAACTTAATGTACTACATCTTAACTTACACCTAAACCTAACCTACTGTACCTCAACATAGACCTAAATGTAATTTAGTATACCTCAACCTAGACCTAAACCTAACCTACTACACCTTAACTTAAACCTAAACTTCAATTATTACACCTAAACTTAATTCTAACCTTAACCATAACCCAAACCGAATCTAATCCTTACCCTAACCATAACCCTAAAAATAACCATACTGAAAATACTGTTTCTGCAGGTGTTTCCATCTATGAATCCCATTTGAGTCCCAGTTGTACTGTATAATAATTGTAATAGTGCGGGTTCCTAGTACGGGACCTCTTCTCCTGCACTGTTTAGTGGTTTTGTGATCACCACCTTCAACTCAGAGCTTGTTAATTAGCTGATTAACTAGATCAGGTGTTTTGGTAGCAAGGTAAACACTAAATGTGCAGGACAGAGAGTCCTCCAGGACCACTGCTGGGAACAAAAAGGGTTCTATAAAGGGCTGAAAAAAGGTTCTTGTAACTATAGTGGAACATTTCTTGATGCTATATACAACCAAACATTTCCCAATAAGAACCATACACAAGAGGTTTTTCTTGTGCATGAATATTCTTGACATTTTTCGAGCATCATTTGCTTTATGCTTTTCAAATTGTTCATTGAGGTAAGTAAGTTGAGGTAAGTAGGTAAGTATCTGAATGCATTCATTAGAATGAGTGTCCACAAACATTTGGACATACAGTGTATATGTCTTGCAGTTATTTCATATTTCACATAAAATATGAATAATTCATGATTTATAATCATTCACATCAGTGAATGTTCATATTTGTGTTTTGTATTTTCCAAGTGAGCAGCATAATTATCATAAACTGATCTGAGTTCAGTTGTTGTGAAGTATAAAGTATAAGATCCTTGAGGAACTTTTGGAGGTTCTTCAATTTGAAACTGTGGAGGAACCTCTTTGAGTCATTTGAGGAACCTTTAAGAAAAAGGTTCCACAAGGCACCTGAGAAGGTTCCTCCAAAGTTTTACTCAAAAGAGCCTCCAAAAGTTCCTCAAGGACTCTTATACTTTTAACATTGTACATTAAGCAATGTTAAAATACCTTAAAACACAGCTCAGCCAATCAGATTTTAAAACTGAACTATTCGTTTTAACACTAGCTGTTTTAAGACTAATTCTGCATATTATTGAGGAATGTAGAAGACACTCTTGGATTACCTATGAATCGTAAAAAAAATCATGAACCGCCCCCAGCCCCCCCACTACCCAGCCACTCTAACCAGTCACTTCAACCCTTCATATATTTTCATGCAAAACGAAAGTATCAAACGTCTTTCACTAGTTTGAAAGGGTGTGTATCAGGCATCACGTGTCACAGCTTATATCTTTATAAGAGGGCAAGCCTTAAATAGCGAGCAGACTCCTGCAACCCAGCAGATACTTTGGCTAAGCTTTCTAATGCCCTATACTGACTCTGGTAAGTAGTCTTTATCTGAATCTGAATCTGTGTGCACAGTTATGGGGGATATTTTTTATGTTTATATGTTTATAATATAGCACATTAATTGTGTTTTAGTTTTTTGCTGATGAAGTATATGAAAATATTAGATTTTTTACATTGATTTACATAGATTTGTACTTTTTGTGTGAATATGTAATTAAAGAAGATGGTATTTCTTGAAATAATGCAATTTTAATATTAATATTAATAAATAGTTTATTAATAAATAACAAGTCCTAATCAATGATAGCATGGAGACTGTCAACAAGTGCATCATGTTCTAACAGAGCATTAGTTGTGCTGCGGTTTAATCAAGCAGAGATGTATAGTTGTCTTGTCACTTTCAAACTTGCTTTTCAAAGAGGACTTCTGTTCACTCATTGTGTGTCGATTTGTTCAAGGGTCAAGGTTGTGGACATAAAGGAGATAATCTTTATGGGCATGTCTAAAAAGAGATTGGGCACATACCATCCACTTCTAAGACATTTCTGTGTTTTCCAACAGAAACACATCGACACATCAATAGCCATGCGATACAGTTTGCTCTTGTTCCTCGTGGTTCTGGGGTTCTTTTCCCTCACCTTCGCACAAGGTAATTCATACACACCCTTTTATCTAATACAGCGCTGCCTCTGCTGCCCAAAGTGCAGTCTTTTGAATTTAGCCCAACAGAAAGTTACTTCAACCCCTCTCAGTCAATGGGAGACTTTTTTACTTTACTTTAACTAACTAATTCAATTCCATATGTTTAATTGTAAGTTGTATTTTAAACTGTTTTCGCAACAAAATGTGGTGTAAAGTAAATAAAAACATTAAAAAAATGTAAAAATGAAAATAACCTTTATTACATAAACATTGCTTTGTTTTTGTGATATGGGAGCTTTAAAAGCCAGTTAATGGATCCATGATTTGGTCCTCCTAGACAAAACATTTAAGCACTCTTGACTTAATGACTTATCCATCTTCTATGCATTTCTACAACCCATCAAACATACCCTACTAAAAAGAAAGGTTCTACACAGGGTTTTTTTTATCTTTAGCATTGCTAAAGAATAACCACTATGTAAAAAAAGGTGTATGTGAAGAACCTTTTAAAGGTTTAACGAAGTGTTCTCAACGAACGCTCAACTCTTATAGCACCATATTAGAGTATAGCCCAGCTAAATTTCTTATACAACAACAAATATTTGTGATAGAACTGCCTTACGAAAGTTCATACAGATGCTATCAAAGAGAAATGGGGACGCGCAACAGTGAGGAAAGTTAGTGTTATCAATAGCTAGGCGGTTTTGTAAGATGTACATTTTTTCTTAAGCAAAGTTTGTCAAAACACTTATTAACATTATCGTCGTCAACAGCTGGGGTTGCCGTATACAGCACAAACAGATGTGCAGCTAATTTAGTCAGTAGATCTTGAGAGTGTTTGTAAATCAAGCATTCCATCACACAGTGATTAAACACACCTGTTGCGGCCGAGGCTTCAAAACTACAAGAGCTTCACTTCCTTATCTTTTTGAAAGCAGCAGATATCCTAAAAACTGTGGGTTTGATGTATTCTAAACTTAAACTTAAAAGGTTATCGGCTAGCTTAAGTGGAAGAGTTTTGTTTGCTCCTGATTGCTGAGTTGTATCAAAGGTGTTCTGTACTGTTGTATAGGGCTACTCAAACGGAGCTATTGAAGTATGCATGCTATACCAGATCTTAGATCTTATGGGGGTCTTAAAGGACTCCCGGAAACAAAGTACAAAACTACTTAGGTTGAACCATTAAGGAAACATCTACTGTACCTTTAGTTATGGGTTTAGTTTAGTTTAGTTTGTGTACTTTGTGTATTTTTACACTGTTTGTATCTTGGCGAGCGAAAGTTTACAGTATTGATATATGCACAAACATAATCAACAGAATTATTTTATTGTCCTTTTTTGGGTTGTCACTAAACTGGCTCACATGCTTTAGTTTCTGAAAGTGCTGAAAGTATGTCTTTTGCTTTTTTTTCATAGGTTCGTATGAGGACTGCTGCTTGCGCTACGTAACCAGCGTGAGTCAACACAGGATTAAAAATGTGGTCAGCTACAGACAACAGGTGCTGGATGGGAGCTGTAACATCCGAGCCATTGTGTGAGTATAGTATGTTAGTAAATCAACACAGAGGCAAACCAAAAGGCACAGAGACTCAATTTAATGCATCATGAAATCTTAAAAAGCACCAATTTTATGTCGGAAAATAGTGGCAAATTTAATTCTGGTCAAAAAAGGAGCACATACGCTATTATTAAATGAATACTGTTAATCAGTACATTCATGAAGTTCAGCAGATGCTCTTATCCAGAGCGACTTTCAAGGTGCTTTTTTGACCACTGTGGGCATTCTTAAACCCTACATCAGTCCAAATACATTGAGAGTTACCTCTGTTATGCTCTGGTCTTGCTCTGTAAGAAGATTGTACGGAATAATGCTGGAAATACTGAAGATGTAATAATCTTTATTTTCTCTCCTCAGGTTCAAGATGAAGAAAGGCCGAGTTTTCTGTGCTAACCCCAAGGATAAATGGGTGAAGTTACTAATTGAGAGGATTGACAAGCTTTCGAGGCAGGGTTAGAGAATATGAGAAAGGTAACAGGATAGGCTATATATTTCATTGTCTCATAATACACTCTTAAAAATACAGGGAATGTGAGGATTCTCACATCAAAAGTACTTTAAGGGACCTTTCTGCTATGGAGGTGGTTTTCAAATGCAGACCCACAGCTTTGCCCTTTTAGCACCATTACTCTTAATCTAGTACTAACCAATTTAGGCCAAACTAATACCATATTTCTCCATTTGTTTACAGGGTTCAGGGGCTAAATGTTTGGACCTTAAACCTGAGAGGATGCCAGCACTCTCTGATGTTGCTGTGGTTCCACCCACTGTCTGACTCAGCTTTGGCGTACTGGCTACCCAGCATGCATTTCAGCCAGGTGTAAACTGACTTTATTGTTTAGCACTTCCTGCATTTGGTCCACACCATAAGCTGCTAATACCACCCCTCATGTTTCCTACATAATACTTTTGTCCACTGCCTGCAGCCCGAGGGAAAAGTGGCCTAATCCGATGCACATGTGAGAGTAAGAAGGACTGTGTGTGTAAGCTATTGAGTGATAAGGAATGCATTTTATAGCTAGCAGCTTTGCGGTAGCTGATAACACTATAATCCAAACGTGGGTGGAACTGTTTTGCAATCAGATCAAATATTTTTCACCTATTTCCTTATGAGATTACCTGTAACGACAGTGTGTGTTTCACTGAGAGTAACCTTTGAGCTTGCATGTACTGTGTATATTGTCTCCTTCTTGATGTTCACTTCACACAACTCAGTGATTGTAAATGTCACTTTAGTAAAGCTGAATGGTTTCTGTCATTTAGCAAATTGTTATTTTGATGTACACTTCTAAAAATAAAGGTGCAACAAAGGGTTTTTTGAGCAATGCCACAGAAGAACCACTTTTGATACCATAAAAAGCATTGAGCCTCAATTACCAAAATCGTTTGAAGAATTTTCTTAAATTTGTCCTAACAAAAAGTCTATGCCAGATTCACTCTGTTTTAAACTGCAGATGTGTTCGTAGTTCTTCTATGGCATTGCTTCAATAACCTTTTGCCGCTCCTGTTGTTTTGTAAATGACAAATTGTCACTCATTTGAAACACTTGTAACTTTGTGCACATAACTTGCTTGGTTTGGTGGACTGATTTTGAGGTTCTTCAGGCTGTAAAAGCAAATGGTGGTGAACTTGTGTCAGTTTCTGGAGATTTTAACTTTCACTTTCAGCAGTCCAACTATTGTAAATGTCACTATATTCACTTTATTGCAACAATAAGCTTGTAAATGTTTAACTATTGCAGATCTGAGTCACTTGGAATTTGTTATGGGTGTTTCCTTTCTCGTTTTAATTACTACTTTTTAGATAAAGTATTTTTGTATGACTAGTCAATATTTGTATTTACACATTACTAATAAAAGATGATGAGTGTTCTCTTACAATGAAGATGTCTGAGTAAATAGGATCATAGGACACAGTTCTCAACACAGAGAATAGGTGGCGAATGTTCGTTATTAATGTTATGTGGACAAAGAATTTCACTTCTGTGAGACTCTATAATACATTACTGACAAATCAATATAATATATAATAATAAATTATATATTCAAAATATATCACTTTTTATTAATTATATAAAATTTATAAATTTATATGAATCTATGAATCAGAATTATTCTACAGTTCTACAGTTATTCGAATAATTATGTTAAAATGTGTGACTAAGATGGAAATCAGTATGTGATTTTGTATTTTATGTGATGATTGCAATGCTTTCACAGACTCTTTACTTAAAAACAATTAGCTCATTTCAAGCCATCTTGCGTAGCTAAAATATTAGATTTTATTGATCTCAGAAGTACGAGAACAGGTGCAAAAGTACACAATTTCACAATACAACCAATACAAAGTTCCACACACACAAAAAACAAAGTTATCAGTTACACATTCTGTATAGGCATGTGCCCGGTGACAGTTAACTTTTTCAACCCTTGTTTTAATATCCTGTTATCAACCCAGTTATTAATGCAGAAAGTACTACAAATGATTTGGTAACAGTTTAGGATACTTTGTGGTATTTTGAGTCCCACAGGGTGGGATTTTAGGGTCTGTTAAACTGATATCAATTATGAGAGTAACACAGTTATTAGAGTAAAGAACTAAAGTAAAGGCCTATTTATTAGGTTTACCCCCATGTATAGCCTATGGACCGCCAGCAGGCCGAAAGTTTTATTACATTTACATTTACCTTTATGGCATTTAGCAGACGCTCTTATCCAGAGCGATTTACAAAAGTTTTTACTCAAAAATAACCTCGGCTAGTTTGAATAGACTAAGAATTCAAAGACACTTCTAAGCTTAGACACTACTAAACACAAGTCAATATGGAGACCATAATACTCTACTATTTGCCCAAGTACTCTCGGAGGAGGTGGGTCTTTACAAACTTCTATTACTAGAGAATTGTCCCACCGGTTTGTACAGAAGTCCCTGTGGTTACTGAGTAATACACCTTAGTGTGTAATAGGCCTTTCTGCATTAAAGGGTTAAGGAGTTAACATTATCACCACAGAAACAGGGATTTTAAATGACAAGTTATTATTAGATCTATATGTATTGTTATTATTATTATTATTATTATTATTATTTGTAGTAGTAGAAGGCCTTGTTGTAGTACTTCTGTGAGCACATTAGCTATTGCTTCTGGAACACCGTTATCATTACCATCAGTGATGATCATAAATGCATCAGCACATACTTGCTAATACTACTCCTGTTTTTTCTAGTCATTTTAGTTCCTAACTCTAAAGTGGACATAAGAGCAGAGTTGCAGGTTCGATAATGTCAAATAAAAAGTAACTGGCATATCACATTTAGTCATGTTGATATTTCCAGTGTAAAACTATGTAACACTCTCACAATTGTGCTTTTTGGATATTGTTTGGTGTTCCATGTGCTATATGATTATACATATATATATATACATTATATGCTGGGAACCCCCAGTGTTGTGTCAGTATCTCAGTGCATCACAATACATGTAATTTACTGAGTGACACCTATATGCTCAAGTATATCTGAGTGACTTTCAAGCATTAGGTGTAAGTTTACTTTCACTTTCTGTGCAGTACAAAAGACCACCTGATGCATAAACAGTACTGTTTGCTTTAGAGGAGATCAGTCAACTGGATTACACTGTCACTTGCATTTGACTTCCTTCATTCAAGGACCAATACCAATGACCTTTCCAACATTCCCACAAAACTTATAGTGGTATGGTTCTCGTTTTCATGCTCACTGGGCTGTGTTATGTATATATGCCTATGTGGCCTGCACACATCACAGTGGCGCACACGTTTGAGCATGCTGCCTGTCTTCTTGGGGCTCATATTTTTCGTGTGTAGGTAATTGCCAAGGTTTTATCTCTTCTTCTCGGCTGTTTTTGTTTCCTCGCGGTGGCCAAGGCAGGACTTGCCTCCCTCAGTGATTGATTGTTTCCAGTCCTTACAGTTGCCTTTGAGACTCAAATATCTTGGGGGCAAACATGAGGTGTTCTCCTCATCAACTGCAAAAATTAGATTTGCTACCTTTGAATCGTAAGCTGGTGGTACTCAAGATGCTGTAGAATGCCGAGAGAGCCGAAAAGCCAAGTTGGAGACATGACATCTGACACTGCAATCAAACATCTTACTGATTAGCGCTCATGGTATTGTGGTCTCCTGATGTTCATCCAACAGTGCTGGTCACAGCTGCCTATATGTGCTGTAAGAGGCAATGGGTTCAAATCCACTTTGACTGATATCATCACAGTGCCAATGCTCAGGGCACTTATCCCCAGGAGAACCATAACAGGGGTTAGGGAGTGGTTGCTTTGGTTCGCAGCACCATGTTATTATATTTACATGAACTCATACGACTATGTGGTTGTTCTGTTGTGCTAATGAACCTCACCTGATCTATCTAATAATTGTGTGGTGTTCTGACTGGATGATGGTGATAAAAAGTAGAAACTTAGCTTCTTAGTTGATTTTATGTAATTAATATGACCACTGACAGGTAAAGTGAAAAACCTTGATTATCTTCATCTACAGTGGCATCCGTCAAGGGGTGGGATATATATTAGGCAGCTAGTGAACAGCCAGTTCTTGAAGGTGCTGTGTTAAAAGCAGGAAAAATGGGCAAGTGTAAGAAACTGAGTCAATCTGACAAAGGCCAAACTGTGATGGCTAGACAAATGACTGGGTCAGAACATCTCCAAAACATCAGGCAGGTCTTGTGGGTTCGGGTATTCAGTGGTCAATACCTACCAAAATCAGTCCAAGAATGACAACCTGTGAACCGGTGACAGGCAACAAATGCTAACTAATGCGATTTATAGAAGCCCCACCGACAATGACTCAGAGGTCTAGGACAGAAAGCAGGGGGAAAATAGGTCAAATTTGCAAAGTAGCAAATTAGCCTACAGCAAGTATTTGGTAAAAAAAAAAATAATAATAATCATAACAACAGTAGTGATGGAGCTTTGAGGCTCATCAGCCTGACAAAATAATATTAAGTCAGTGTCCTTTCCTGTCTTCTATGCTGGCCCATTAACTTAATAGTGACTTTGGCAAATAGGAATGCTCCCATGTTTTGGGTGTGGAATTAGGTTACCTCTTCAAAGATCTTCTGGAGCAGGATGTGTGTTAATGTCTGTTAGAAAACAGTTCTGGACATGCTGGAGTGTTATTTTCACAGGCTGGAATGTCTTGCAAATGTAGATGCTGTAAAATGTTGAAAAATGTTATTCAGACTTTAAAAAGTAAGGGAACCCACTGTGTGACCCAATAGACTCTCTTTGGATGTTTGTTGCTTACTCCTTTTTCCAGACATCAAATGCGTTTGTGTATTGAATGGTCATGTTTCTAGGCTCTAGGATTTTCCTTTATCTTTATATTTCTTGTCAGAGCATGTGTAGTACTGGTATTAGAGAAGTTAGTGCAACTCTTTTATAAGGCCGTATGACATTTTAAGGTGTAACAAGCTGAGAGGCTAGTTGTAACAGTTGCTAGTCACTGTTACAACTGTTACAGCAAAACATAGCATGACAAAACTGAAGTATATATATTTTTTTGATGAATCTGTGCATAAATAAATATAATAATTGAAATTGGGGCATATGGACTTCCTTCTGTTAGTCATCTAAGGCCCCTCACTACATGATCCTCCCTGAAGGAAAGACCACACACTTTTAGATTATGCACGTAATTAATGGCTCCGATCCTCAGAACACCTGTGGGAGTTTCTTGCAAACTGCTACATCGCAGGAGCAGGCGGGTGTTTCTCACAAACTACAGCTGTATCCGAAACTGTGCCCTATTTACTGTCCTCTACATGTGAAAACACAGATCACTGTATACAGCACTGTTATAGGGGACAGAATTCGATGAGGTAGTAAACGATTTCGGACACGCCGTTATGTGTCACAGCTCATTGCAGTGTGACCGCAGAGTGAGTCTCATAGAGGGCTAAGGGTTGCCAGATTGCTACAGTGATATCCAGCAAAAATGTTTCAAAAGCTACCCCAGAAAAAGCACTTAGGGCTTAAGCACACTATGTGCCTTGTTGCTGCCTTGTTCCTTCTCGAAAAGCCCCCTGGATTAAGATCAGAATACATTCCCACAAAACTCAACATGCATGTGCTTTCCCAAAACCTCCCTTATTGAAAACCTGCCTGGACAGTGAGGGATCAATCAACCATGTTGTAAGACAAGGCCCAGGGCTATGCCAAGTTTACATTACGAGAGAACAGAGATTCAGGAGAAGTCATGGAACATGCAGTCTCAATACCTGACCAAGCAGCCTTATCTGAGGGAGTGCAATAAATTGTCATATTGTTTTAATAGAGAAAGTAAATGTCAAAGAAATAACTTGATTTGTAGGCGGCTGAATAAAGCACTGCTCCTGGGCACAGCACATTTTACATCATTCACAGGCGTTTTATGGTTCTCCATGCTTTGCAGGATTTCATAATATGATGATGAATCAAAAACAACATGAACGTACTGTGAATTCTAGTATACAGGGAGAAAAGTTTGTGGTATGGCCATCACTCATAGTGTGGGCATGGAGCTGTCAAAGGATCTGGAGGCACATATTACTTAACCACTCTGCAAATTAACAATAGACTTTAAATACATCTTATCAAAATACATCAGCAAATTAATTTGTAAAACATACACATTTGCAGTTTTTTTTCTGTCCACAGTGGTTGCAGCATTCGAGCAGACTGAATGTGGCAGCATGATCTGCCTGGACTATGTAAAGGTAAAGGTAAAAAGGTAAAGGTGCACGTATTTGTCACTGTACAGTGTACAGCGAAATGTGTCCTCCGCATTTAACCCATCTGGTAGTGAACACACACTCACACACACACATGTGTTAGGGGCAGTGAGTACACACACACACCCAGAGCGGTGGGCAGCCAACTCCAGCGCCCGGGGAGCAGAGAGGGTAAAGGGCCTTGCTCAAGGGCCCAACAGTGTATATATTTAGATGGAAATCATGATGGTGATGTGTCGCTGTCCAACGAAAAACAGGTAGTTCCAAAACAGCAACTTTACAGGAGAAGGAAAAAACCTTTTTGACTTTCAATGGAAGTCAATGTAAACTGATTTTAGTCATTTTAGAGCATTTCTATTGGTCTGATCATTTAGTATTTACGCAATGTACAGAGCAACTGCAGACTTTAAATGATAGAGAAAATCAAAAACATTTCAAATGAGTTTAAATTAGTGTGACATGTTAGTCAACAACCGAAGAAACACACAGTTTTAGAAAAATTAGTGTCACACTGGTAGTTATCTAACACTCTGCAGTTGCTAGCTAGCTAGCTAAAGGTTTAATCAGGGTAAATTAATAAAGCTTTTTTTTTTAAATGTCAGTAATCAGAGATTACACATCAAGCTTTCTCCCCAAACCTTAATAATAATAATAATTATTATTATTATTACTATTATTATTATTATTATTGTTTTGAGGTTAAATTGTTTTTTTTTTACTTTCTTCATGTGTTGTTGAGTTACTTTTGATGTGAACCATCTGATGCTACCAGTTTAATAAGTTACCATACTAACATCATAAGCTTTGCTATAAATATGCCATAATACATTCCTTTTGGTGAACAGTGTTTTCATACCGTTAAATTTGCTGAAGAATTTATAGTGACTGGTTTAGGACTCAAAGTTTAAGACTGCACTTGAGACTTACCTGTAGCCACTTTAGACTTGCTGCGGTTGTCTTGGGACTTGACTGGACGCTCCTATGTTGAGTCAGGACTTGACTGGAGACTTGCCTTTCCTACCTCAGGACTTGGTTTAAGACTTGCCTGTGTTGACTCTGAATTTGACTTGGGACTTGAGCCAAGATCTGGGACTTGGCTCAAGAGCTGAAACTCTTTAAACCATTTGTAATGGTGCAGGCCCAGCAGCTCATGTGCTGTATGTTGATCTGATTAAATTCATGAAAGGTAAAAATACAGCTTTTAAAGTCCTTTGGAACAGAGAATACTGCTAATCTAAGGATATTCTGCCCTCTGCAGGCAGGAGGAACTTGAGTCAGAAAACCACACACTTCACTTTGTATTTATTATTGAATCTGGATGTTTACTTTTTTTTACCACAAGAAGTGAACTTTGTTACATTTTCACATTTGAGTCACATTATTGGATTTCAGGTCACCAGACAAAATGTCACAAAAAACATGAAGGAAAATCAGTATACATATACTTTGTACTTAATTGCATACATTTTTACATTTTAAACAAAATGTAGAAAAGATAAATTCTATAATATATAATATATGGTATATATTTTTCATAAATAAATAATTTAAATTGGTGTTAATACATCAAACATTTAACACATACTTTGCGGTTATAGTTTTAGAATCCATTTAAAACACAAAGATGAATCAAAAAGACATATAATGTACATAAATGGCCATAAATGCCATATAGTATATGCCACATATTAATTTATTAATAAATCACAGATTAGTTACATTGATGGTATGGATGTACATAAATATATCCAGAGCATCACTCACAAGGGCAATGCATGCTACTACATGATAAGATGCAGTATTTGTGTATATAGTTAATAGTTTAAGTGAGCAGGTGTGGGCCTAATGATGAGTCAATGGGAAAAAATCTAGGTCACCAAGATAAGCTATTTGGCAGTTCTGAAACTGGGATTAGTTTTTTTAATTTTTTAATTTTTAATGTCTTTATTATCCTTACTTGTCAGCACCACTCCCCTTTTTTAGATATATTGGCATAATAACAAAATGGCACCAGCAAAATGAAGTTTAGATAATTCAATCAATTCAGCTTCTTCAAGTGGAGCTTTTACTGAAGCTGCCACATTTTTAAAATCAATTAATGTGAAGGAATGGCAAAAAGGTACAATCATTGACAATCGTGTAGCTTGAGGTGTCCACCATCTTCACAGTCTTCAGGTTTCAGTGGATGTCAGCAGGGCTCCTAAATGATGGTCACTGCAGGTATGAATAGCTGGTTCATATTGGTTCACATTAATCTGCATCAATAAATTTCTTTGCAATGCCTGTGTCTCTTCAGATGCTTTAACTTGAGATTTTAGAAAGATCCAGTCATTTCCTGCAGTGCCTTCACAGAATAGAACAGACCAAAGAGTGGTCCTGTTTCTTGAAAGCCATAGTTGGGTGGGACCAGCGTCGCAACCTATGCTGGAAGTTATTTGGGTATAGGCTAGTGTACCCCACTGCTTCCACGGTGCTTCTCCTTTGGACGCGGTGCAGGACAATGCGGTACACTCCAGTTAAAGGGCTCCGGCAGTCTAGCTGCGCATTGTTCTTGAGGTGGATCTCTGTGATTCCCAGCTCCTCAAGTACTGCCTTGACTGCCTGCTCATCTGCGCTGAGCACCTGTGAGGAGTCTGCAAGATGCTCTGGTGTGGGCAGGGCAGGAGAGTATGCCTGAAGATACTCCACATCCTTTAGCCAGATGCTGGACATGACCTTGGTCAAGGAGGATCTGTCTGCAGGTACCTGTCTGAGGAGGCCCCTGATGACATTCTGGCAGGGAACAGGGACGTATGGAGGGATGACATAGGCACCCTGAAGGATGCACAGCTTCAGCTTGCTCAGGCTGGTTCCACTAAAGGGGAATGTGGCTGTGACCATGAAGTAGAGCAGTATGCCCAGAGCCCAGAGGTCCACAAAGGGTCCCACATAGCCCTTGTCTTTGAAGAGCTCAGGTGCCGCATAGGGTGGAGAGCCGCAGAAAGTGGTCAGGATCTGGCCGGGCTGGCACTCAGTGCTGAAGCCAAAGTCGCCCACCTTGACAGTGAAGCTGGCTGTGTAAAACACATTCTCAGCCTTCAGGTCACGGTGGATGATGTTGTTGTCATGCTGAGTTTGGATTACACAGAGATTAAGTTAGAAAATTAACAATTCTAAAGATATTGTCTGTGACTGAACCTCATATGATTATCAGACTGTATCCAAAAAGTCACTCAAAGCACTTACCATGTGCCTGACTGCAGACAGGATCTGAGAGAACACAAGTTTGCTTTCCATGTCAGACAGTCGCCCCCTGGTGGAGATCCTGGAGTATAGCTCACCTCCGGCGGCATACTCCATCACCAGATGCAGTCTTCGGAAGGTCTCCACTACCTCGTACAAGCGCACAATGTTGGGATGTGACAGTTTCTCCATGCTGCTGATCTCAGAGGAGAACAGTTTCTGGGAGTGCCTGTCCAGACGCACCTTGTCCAGGATTTTGACAGCAACCCGCTCTTTTAAATTAGAGAAGAAACAGAAAGGAATGGGTTGCGGATGAGAAAAATGACAAATGCCAGAGAGTCGGGGTATGAACTTGACAAAAGTAATGTAGTTGGTGGCAGTGTAGGTGGTGTAGCGTAGAGGGTAACAACACTACCCTCCCAGTGGCAGACTAGGGTTTGATTCCCAAACCGGGCAAGTGTACCACACACACCAGTAATAGTTTTTGGGCAAGACTCCTAATGCTGCCTGTATAACATGCCTCAACTGCAGGTTTCTCTGGAGAACGTAAACCAAATGCTGTAAATATGACATGCTAATGTAATGTCACAGTGTAAATAATAGAGACCTATATAAACAATTAGTATAATCATTTTCAAATGTAATTTTGTCTCTTCAATTGGTAGACCATTTTACCTCTTACCTAATGGCTTCCTACAAAATATAAAGAATGAGGGTCCAGGAGATCTACAATGATTACTGTCCTTAAGTTCACAGATGAAGAATGTGTCTTGCTTTCTGTTGACTTACTATTTAAATTTAATGAAACAATAGGAGTTTTTTTCCGCACCCTGGAGCGTTCGGTACATTTGGTCAAGGGTAAAAGCTGTTTTCGAGCCCAGGAATGGTCAACAGAACAGATCTCTAGTGTTTAGGCGTTTGCCTCAAGCGGACTCTGTACATGTGAAAGATCCTGACCATATGGGTTGAAAACATATGGATGCTTCTAAGGGCCTGTGACTGACAAATCTATTAATTGAGTATTTGGGCAGAATTGTTAGAGTTGTGGGGCCCAGTGTCATAACATGGAGCCCAAACACATGGCAGCGTTTCTGTACATGGCAGCGTTCCTCCTACATGGCTAAAAACCTTCTTCTACAAGACTGGCTGCTTGTTTGCAGGTGTTCCTGCTCTTCAGAAAGTCATGTTCTTTGCACACATTTAGCACAAATGCAAGCAGAAAAGTGAAGTTTGAAATTGTGCAATTGATCTAGAGTTCGAATTGAATTATTCTGTGTGAAACAAACTAGAAGTAATGAGCCCCTCCTCTAAACAAGCCCAGAATCAGTCCTGGTAGTTGATATCCGGGAAAAGTGTAAAAACATCCTGAAATATTAATACACATGGTTAAAAAAGCCAACTTCAACTAAACAGTCAGTTTGTGATGAATGAATCCATTTTCCAATGAAGATCACAACAGTAATGCTTTCGGATACCTTTGGTGAGGTCGTGGATGCCCAGTCTGACCTGGGAGAAGTTCCCGCTGCCAATCTCCCCACGCAGCTCGTACAAGCCGATGCGGCGGCCAAAGGTCAGGTCATTGATCACTCTCTCTGAGTGGGTGAGGTCATGCACTGCCTGCGCGAACGCTGTGCGTTTGGCCTGTGGCTCTAAGGGGTCTTCTCCTATCTCCAGTACTTTCCCCCTTGTCAATTCCTTCATCCGGGCCTCCTCTTGCCAGGCTAGCTGGGGAATGATCTCTCTGCAGTGGGATGGCATGGTCTGTTGAGCCACCTTCCCTGGGGAGACAGAATGAGGATGTAGGAGACACGGTGAGAAATGCTAATGTTGGTACTAGTGAATGAAAAGGAACATTGTGCTGGAAGGGTTTATTATACATGCTGTCAAAGAGAATTGCTTAGCTAACAACTTATTTGTTTAAAATGATGAAATTAATATGAATGTTTATAAATGATGGATTTATGAGTGTGGGTCCACATTCAAAAAGGTATAAAAATTAAGGCAACCTAAATAAAATAAATTAAGGTATATCACAGTATTTAAACTCTATATGTTATCAGATATCTGTGATCACCAATGATTAAAGTAGTGGATGGTATATTTCAATATTCTCATTTTCTCAATTTCTCACCTGGAACAGGAACCCTGGATTGTAACATTTTACCTCATACTACATTTGTTTTCTAAGTAGATGAACTGAACTTGTTTGAACTGGAACATTTGCAGAAAGATAAACCACCCTTTACAGCTTTTGCCATCATTTTTGACATCAACACAAAGCTAAAACAGTCGGGGGCTCAGGTGTTAATGTAATTCTGTGTAACTCAATGTTATTAAATGTGTAATTACATATGAATAACATAGCAAAGCAAAAGTTGAATATATTTGCTTACAGAGTAGCTGTCTTTTCTCATTCTTCTTTGGATTGCGATTCTTATTCCTGTTCAGAAGCATGGCAGGCTTGCTTCTAGGTCAGTCTGTACGTCAGTCAGGCTATAGTGCTCACTTTCATAAATCACTGGTCACTGATAATCTTCCGTCCGCAGCTGCCGTTGAACACCTTCTGTAAAGACCTTTTTTTTCCCCAAATTCCAAATCACATCCTTGGTGAAAACGTGTTTAGAACTCTCAAAAATTCTCAATATCCTCTCAGCAAAAAGTTGTTGCGTTCCTTCAGAGTATCTGCTGTCCCCTTCAGAGCGATGTGTCTGAGCACAGCCTCTCTGTAGCAGGACACACACTCTTACCCATCCGTCCACATCCACACTCGCCTGTATTCCTCTGCCGCAGAATGTTTCCCCCCACTCCTACAGGTCTGAGGTCTCAAGCTTGTCTAATCCAGATGACAGAGCTTCTGAACTGACCTGTAGACTAGCCACATGTTTCACCAACACATATGGCTGTCAATCATTCACACAGACAGTGATAGGATTATGGATTCTCATTGTCTACTGTCTACTGCAGGCCCTCTGGGTCAGTAGGGAAACGAAATGAAGGTCAATGTGTGTCTTTTGTGTGTGTTTGTGTGTTCATTTGTATTTTGCTACATCAATTCAACATTTACTAAAATTCCTGACTTTGTTGGAAAAAAGAAAATCAAGACCTAGGTTGTTAGGACTAAAGGCTTTTTGAAGATTTAATGATAAATCTTCCTACTAAAGGACAAATATATTTATTTGCCATAAATATCCATTTGCCATATATATATATATATCATTAATATTATGTAGGGACTTTCTCAGAACTGCCTCCATTTCCCCACTTGTTTGTGGTAATTGTTAACATGATTATCCCTATTCTACCACATCCCAAAAATGTTCTTCTGAATTTAGATCTAGTGTCTGAGATGGCCACTGAAGAACACTGAACACCTTGTCATGTTCATGAAACTATTTTCAGACTATTGCCTTGTGACAAGGTGCATTGTTATATTGGAAGTTGCCATTGCACATGGTCAAGCAACAATACCTAAATAGGCTGTGGCACTTAAATGATGATTGATTGGTTTTACCGACCCCAAAGTGTGCCAAGAAAACATTCCTTACACCGTTATACCACCTCCACCTGACTGGACTGTTGTCATAAGGCAGGCTGGTTCTATGGATTCATGCTATGTGGGCCCTATTCTGATCTAAATTGGTGTGCCTTGGCAGAAATTGAGTTTTATCAGACCAGTGATGTCATGCAGTGAGCCAGTGTTCAATGACAGAAGCACAACCTGACATGGTCTTCAGCCCTTTTACCTCCAGATTTAATGTGTTGTGCACTCTGAGATGCTTTTCTGATCTCCATTGTACGTGATGAATAGTTATCTGAGTTACTGTAGCCTTTCTGTCATCTCCAACCAGTTTGGCCATTCTCTGCTAATGTTGGATTCATTAATATTATATATAGGTGCTTATATATAGTGGACATGTATGGGCCTTTATCCCACATTTAACAAAAATGTGCAAGTAGTAAAACAGGAATGACCGTCCAAATTGACTCTAATGGGTTATAAAGGCTGAGCTATCAGAGGAATACTCCAGCTGAAGGACAAAATGAGTCCACAAGACATTAATGTCAGACGTCTGCCAGCGCAGATGATGAGACAGTGCATGTCTCACTCACCCATACACAGTAGGCTAAGGCCTCATTAATTTTTCTGACTGAGCATTGAATGTATTACAGTGCACGTGTGGTGTGTATTAGTGAGAGCGCACGTGCGGAACACTCAGTAGTTGACTCACGGATAATCCTACTGCAGACTGAGAGGGAGGAGTCCATTTAAAAGGTTAATACCTTTACACCTGCAACCTGTATAATAAGTGTATAATACACTGATCAGCCTATATCTCAGCAAATATTGTAATATGTGAAGTAAAAAAACATTATCTTCATTTAAGGTCACGTGAGCAATGTAGACACGGGCCAAAGTGCTACTGGGTCAGAGAATCTACAAAACATCAGCCAGGTTTTGTAGGGTGTTTCCGGTATACAGTGGATAGTACCAACCAAAAGTGGTTCAAGAAAGGAACCACCTGTATATCTGTGACAGGGTCATGGGCAACTAAGGCTGATTAATGCAATCCATGGAAGCTCCACCTCAGAACCTACAGGATCTGCTACTAACGTCTTGGTACAAGATACCACAGAACACCTTCAGATGTGTAGTTCATGCCTTGAATGCTTAGATTAGTTCTGGTGGCACAAGGGGGACTTACTCAATATTAGGCAGGTGGTAGTGTTATGTGTGATCAGTGTATAACTCAACTGGAGGAACCTACACACTATTTTTAAGCGCAATCCACTGAACTATAGCTCTATACCTATAGGCTACTATATACTGTTTTTTAAATACTGTTGCCACATGTTGTGCCTACTATTTACAATTCACATGGCCACTGTGAATGTGGAAAATGTGGAAAAGTTAGAACACCCAATGAAAACCTTTGTCTTTTTAAATATTTTTAAACGTATAGACATATATTTATATTTAAACATATAGACCCTCCAACGTATCCGCAAGACCCTCCAGCATATTGTGAGGACAGCTGAGAGGATCATCGGAGTCTCTCTTCCCTCCATCATGGACATTTACACTGCCCGCTGCATCCGCAAAGCAACCAGCATTGTGAATGACTCCACCCACCCTTCACACAGACTGTTCTCCCTCCTGCCTTTAGGAAGAAGGTACCGCAGCATCCGGTCCAACATGACCAGACTCTGCAATAGCTTCTTCCCCCAAGCCATCAGACTTCTCAACTCCAGAGACTGAAGTGATGGTTTTTCTGTTCCATGCACACACACTGTTCCATGCACTCTGCGTTGCACTTGTGTTCTGTATTCACTGTGTCTATGTTGCACCATGGTCCTGGAGGACCGTTTCATTTCACTGTGTACTCTGTATGTAGTTGAAATTACAATAAAAACCCACTTGACTTGACACTTGACATATGGATATTTGAACTTTACATGAAAAATATTGGGAGATAATATAACTAAACACATACAATTGAAATAATGCCTTTTATATTATTTGTAAAAATGTAACCAATAAAATTTCTGTTTTGTACCCCCCCCCCCCCCCCCCCCCACTCACATTTATTACTATGTAAAATGTCTATATTTAGAATCAGGTGCAGCAGATGATTAGAACCTAATTTTGGAGAAACCTGTCTTATTTAAACCCTTGACATTTATTTTGGTTTGCTCTTGATTGGTAAAGTGGGGGAGCCAAAAAGCTTTCGGATGCTTTCAGAAAGCATGTTGTAGATGCTGATGAGTCTGAGCAGGGATTTCAGAAGATCTCAGAATACAGAAATAAAGTACAACTTAAAGTACAACTGCCAACATGGCCAGGTCAGGACGTCCCAGCAAGTTCAGTCCAACAGCAAACACAAAATGCACAAACAGCTGATGTGGTACAGCATCTACCATCAAAAAGAGACCACACATGTTTGATTTTTATGGGAGGTGGGGGAAACCCTTGTCATCGAAAAATGCCTAAGCAAGAAAAACTTTTTCCAGAGGACACCTAGACTAAGACCAGGACATCTGGAACAATGTGCTTTGGACAAATAAATCCAAAATTGAATTATTTGGACACATTTAAAAACAGAGGACATGTTTGGCGTAAACCAGACACAGCATTTGAGCACGAGAACCAATATTAAGAGTGAAACACGGAGGTGAAAATGTCAGGGCTGTTTTTTTTTTGCAGTAGGGCCTGGATAGCTCTCAGAATCCAATAGAAATTCTTTATTCTAAAGAGGACGCTCTAGGAAAATGTAAGATAATTTCTCTAAAAGCCAAAGTGCCTCACACAGCTGAAAGAATTCTGCATCAAGGTTGATGTCAGAGACTGGTAGATCATTATAGAAAATGGAAACGTTTAACTGAAGGTATTTCTGCCAAGCAAGGGAAATACCAGCTTTTAGGGCATAGGGTGTGCTATTTTTTTTCTCACAATAGATTTACATTTCTATCAATTACATTTTATAAATTAAATACATTTTAATAATTTTAACTCTATAAAACAGCCTATAGCCCACTGAATTGCCTCACCAGTTTGTACAGAAGACCTTGTAGTAACTGAGCAATAGGCTGTGTGTAATAAACCTTTCTGGGTTAAAAACATTTTTAAAAAGACAAAGGCTTTCATGAGGTGTCCTAACTTTTTCACATGCATGTATATGATACAGATTAAATTATGTCCAGAACAATAAAAAAAAAGCATACAGAAAAAAATTAAACTGGCCATAATCAGTCAAATACAATGTGATCTCAGAAAATGTAGAGTGTAAATTCTTTAGAGGAGCTGAATTTTGGGTGTATTTGAAACCCTAATAGATGCTACACAGCTTTGGCGTGTCGATTTATGTGCATCTGGAACTGTTTCATAATTGAAGTTGCCCCACCTTTGAAGGACTTCCACAGATCAAAAGCTACATACAGACCCTTATTCTATTATCATGGAAAGGTTGTTGATTTCAGGACCAGGCCATAATGCATTGCAAATAGCCTTTCCTGAAGTTTAAAAGGCCTTCAAAGATTCACCATTTCCCTTGCATATGCTCAACATAATTGGAATTCATGAGTCTCATTAAAGATGTTTCCAGTAGTCTGCTATAATCCTATTAAGTTCATAATGGCGCTTCATGCAAGTGACACACATGATTAGCTGAAGTTAATGATTGGGTGTCATTTACATGCTTTCTTGACCGTGTCTTTGTGTGTGAGACAAGGTAAAGGTGTAATAAAAGATCAATCATTACAGTGAGTAAGGTGGAAATGGCTCAGGAGGATGAAGGCAGAACATCAAAGGACAGAAACTGAGGTCAGTAATGGCTGAATACACCTACAGAAGTGAGGTGGACTGGGAAATGAGTATCATGTCATAGTTTCCTTAATGGTGTCGGCATTTTGTGCAATCAAGCTAATCTATAACCTAATACAATTAGAGTAATTGATCATTTCAAAGGCATACAAGTGCAACCAGATGATATCTTTGGTATAGCAGCTGTACTTGAGACAAACTGTAAACTAAACTGTGAACTGTACCAGCTAATTCAGTTTTTCCATGTACACTTTGGTACCAAAATGGATTCTTTGGAGCTATAGCATCTATAAACAAATTGCAGTTCATTTAAGAACCAATTTAGGGTTCTTTAGAGGAATATAGGAATAAAAAAATTAAAATAAAAAAAATTTCAATGTTGCCGACCTTTTCAGCATCTATCTGCTGCATCTGTAGGGTATTGTAGCTTAGACATTAATGTAGGTATCATATCATCGTACTTTAATTGAACTTGCATAATATATACTCAACTACAAAGTTTTAGGCAAGTTAATTTCATTTTTAATATTATATACCTGACCTTTTTGGGAAGGAAATTTAACTAAACAGTAAATTCCAGCAAACGTTATTTAGACATTTTAACCTCTCAACCTCAACTTTGAGATAAACAGTTTATATATGTCCATGTATAGCTTAAATCAGGTCAAGTCAAGTTTATTTATACAGTGCTTTTAATAGCAGTACTTTAATAGCAGCAAACTTTGAAACAAATTAGTAAGATACATGACACGTGAACAGAAACTACAGAGGATAATACAAATGTTACACTACCAAAAATCTACTATCTACCAAATCTACCAAATCTACCATTTGAAACATTACTTCAATGTACAAAAATTAAGATGTTTGTTTTTTTCTTGATATTGCAGAGGGCTGCTAATCTAGCTTCAGGTGATCCCATTCAAACATAGTTCCAAACATATAAATGAACCCCAGATATTGTAAAAGGATGAATGACTACCTCAGATGGCAGAGTTTTAGAAATTTAGTTTTTCCATGATAGAGTAATAACTGTTTTGGCTAATAATATGCTCATTTCTAAAACCTTTGGTTGCCTCCTTCTTATATTATAACTGGTTGGATATAGATCTAATAGGTAAAGCTTTGTGTATTTGTATATATACAATATCCTGGATACAATCTCTTACTGCTTCCTAGAACTTTTTTTCAGTACAGATACAGATACAGCACTATTTAATTATTTTATTAAGCCTTTCTGGAGTTGTATACACTTGCAGAAGCCAATTATACTAACCCCTTAACGCAGAAAGGTTATGACAAACTAAGGCATATTATGCAGTAACTACAGGGACTTCTGTACAAACTGGTGGTTTGTGAAGGTTTGTAATTACGCTTTCAGCCTGCCAACAGGCCATAGGCATTTTAAGGGGTTAACTGTTTGTGACTGTGGTTTGGTACTTTGGTGCAGCTCAACATTTACATTATACAGTGCAGTGTACGCACAGAAAACCAGTCAACTCAAAACACTTACCCTTCCCAAGAACCTTAACATAACCCTCTATGAGAACCTTATCTGATCTCTGCAAGTTGTCAATACATCAATACATCAGCACACTAAACAAAAAAACAGGACCTTCTGGGTTGAGTAATGCTCCTGCAAGTCGGGCTGCGATCTATAGGCATTCTAATGTCAATATGATCTCCAATAAGACCCTTCTCCTTCCTGACACTGCTCAATGACTCCATCACAAAGTAAGAGCAAGAAAGTGGAGATGTCTGTATGAGTGTATGTTGCTTTGACCTCTATCTCTGTTTTTCTGTTTCTCTCTCCCTCTCTCACTTACACACACCATTTGGCTCGTGCTGAATAAACACCAAGGTGCTGCTCTCCTCAACAGGAGGGGGCTGAGCCCTACCAGTTTACTTGCGTTTTGCTTGAAGCGGAGGTGTTAAACACTTTCCTCCCGAGATAAAAGATGATTAATACCTTCCAATGAGAGATACTTAGAGCCTCAAAGCCTCTTAAGCAGTTCATTAGAGAAAGGATGGGCTTGAGCGACACGGTGCCCCATGGAGATCTCGCACCCCGAAACAAGGGGGAACTTGCCTTTGGAGGTGAAAAGCTCTGCAGGTACTTCAGTAGAAGGCGTTCTCTTTGAGCTTTGATGTGGCCCCCGCCTAACACCAGGCATTAGAGTGATGGAAATTTGATTACTTCTTCTGGCCTTTCATTTAGCACCAGCGGGGAGCATTTAACCAGAGACATTTGTGGCCAGAAGACAACAGAGTATATATATCCCCATGAGGGAGGACAGAAGGTATAGTCAGTGAAGGCAGTGAAGCAGCAGTGTGTGTGTGTGGTTAGTGTGAAAGAACACGAACACTAAGGAGTGAGTATTGCTATGGATATGCTGCCACTGGGTGTGTTCCTCCTGCTCTGCCTGTGTCATCGGAGTTGTAAGTAATGTCCACTCACTTTTACCTTCTTTTACATCCTCTTACTTCTGCCTTCAAACTTTCACTTAAAGATGACCAGTGCATTTGTGCTTTTTTAACTCAGTTGGGACGGAGTGACTATCTAATTACCAGTCTTTTCAAAAATGTCTAGTGCTTTGATTACTTGGGACCAATGTTTTAACTGTTTTAAATGTCAAATAGTTCTTAATATGAATGTAACTGATCATAGACAGGGTTTGGAAATAAACTAGGGAACTTAATAAGGTCAAGCAAGGCCCAAGCAAGATATTTAGATACTGTTCAGAATACATATCTACTGTACATCTAAATGGAGCTAAACATTTACACTGCCTTTAAGAAATTCCAAATGGCTATATGTTTGGAGCTGTAACTAAATGTATTTAAGTGTGTTTTTGTGTGTCTTTCAGCGACAGCCGTGTTGAACAAGCATGCAAGGAACCTCTTTGCAGAGAGAGCATGCTGCAGACGCCAGAGTCACTTCATCTACATAGGAAAAGGTAAAGACCAATATAGGGGCCTAGTGTCATAGTGCCCCCTATGAGCCTATCCCAGGAATAACTGCTTTAATGCTACATTTGTGGCATTTCCATTAAACTGAAACGCTATTTTTATATTTTTAAGTTTCTCCATTTTTTTATCATTTCAATTCTGTAACACTGGGGCTCAAAGATTCAAAGATCTTCACCAGTGTTTTTGTATCTAGAATTTGTTCATCATTCTAACAGAATAGCTGTTATTATATGTTTTAAACCAATTCTCTGGTTTAAAACACACCATAAATCTGACATCAATTTTTTTGTTCTTTTCTCAAGAACAAATTTAAGTTTGTAAATAACAAAAATAATAAGTTCTTAGCAATATATTGGTGAATGAGATCTATTGTTTGTAAATGCATGCTGCATTTTATATAGTAGGAGCATTTTACAATAAATGGACCAATAGAAATGATCCAGTAAGCACTACAGATAAAGATCTTACTTTACTAATGGAAGATAATAGGGAATCCTTATTGCACTGGTCATTATTCCATATATAAAGCAAGTTGACTCTCAACAACTTAGTAAAAATGGGCAAAGATGGTATTAAAATGCCATTTAATGTATTTTGGGACACAACTCTTAAAATAGACATGTAATATAACTGTATCCTCTACACAGTTCAGAAATGTCTGATTATGTAGTATATTTACAATAGAAGAAAAAAAGCATTTAGACAATTTAGTATAATAATATTTTATTCCAAGTATTTGTGGAGCATTTCTATTGGTCCTTTAGTACATTTGTCATGAAATGTTGAAATATCATGACACAATGTACAGAACAACTGCCAGATTTACATAATGTCTAAAAGTAAAAAAAAATCTAAATGAAGATTTAGAAAATGATTCAAAAATGATTGAAGTCATTAACTTATCTCAAACATATATTAAATGTTGTTGGGTTTTTTTTTTACCTTTGCTTCATTAATCAGATATCTCAGGCAGCCCAGTGAATGTGGATGTGGGCATGTGCAGGACACACTGTGGCCAATCACGACCTTCGTCCTTTGAAGCTGGGATGCAAAGCTACTCAAGATATTCCTCCATGCTGGACTACCTGAAAGACAAAAAGGTATCAGAAGCACTAGCAATATGTCTACCAACAACCTGATATGGCTGAATTCCCAACCTCCAACAAACACACATTAATAAGCAAGGCTTTAATGGCTCTTTAAAACTGTAGACTATTTAAGAGTATTGCATTGTGTAGACTCTTCATGGTTAAAGTGATTTAATACAGTGTTTTATGATCAAGAGATGGGTCCTATCCACTTGCTAAAACTATGATGCCTTTCATTGGTCAGATGAGAATGCTGGGGGCTCTACCACGAGACTCTGGGCCCGTTAGTGGTGGTGCACCATCATGCGGAATGAGCTCTACCTGTGAGCCCACCGGGACACGAGTGGACAAAGTGCTACTTCTTGATGGTCTGCGAGAGGTTGAGATCATCGAGGACTGTCACTGTGAAGCCAAGGTGATGTGGTGCCTCCGTGCACCATCCCTCAAGACATACTTCTTCGAAACACCATATGAGACCGTCATTGATGTTGGGAAGTGTGTAGGGTCAAAGGGTGAACAAGGTAAGCAAGGGAGGAGGAAATTAACCATTTATGCCCACTTCCCAAATTCCAGCATTTAGCGTTTGGATCATAATGTTTGAAAGGACCTAAATGATTTGAAATCCAACATTCTTTAACCAAAATAGGTCAAAATGATCCTTCACAGTGATGTCATAAAAGAAAACCATCATTGGTGCCTAAGGAACCCTTTAATGTTTGATTCTTTAAAGGAAAACTCCAGCATTTCTCAGCCTAACCACAATCTGTCAAAACTGTAGCTTGTACTCATTTAGTATGGACAATAATTTACACCATTTTAAGACCAGTTGACTCAAAACCCATTCCCTATTGGCCTCCACTGTAATTGTATTGTGAGTCCATGTTCTTACCTTTTTCAAGTTCATTATAATATTTGGTCTAAATTACTGTCTATGGTAACTGGTTGCACACTACTGAGGCATCAGCTGTGCTTACGTACAGAGCCATCCACTGTAACTGAGCCATAAGGGACCCTTATTTTTATGAATCTAGGCTTTCAAATCATTTAGGCCAAACAAACATTGGCTTCCAAGTAATTGCTCTGTCTGGTGTCTATTGAGGATCTCATGAACATTCAGTTTGATTGACATCTCCAAGTAATTACATTTCATTATGATAACTCAGGTTAATGTAATAAAATGCTTTTGTGTTTGTCTCCACAGAGGGTTTTTCCTGTGTGCCGACTAAATTCGATTCTGCTCTTGTGGACACCCCGAACAAAGTAGAGCTGATTCAGACAGTGACTGGGTGTGATATGAAAGAAGGCTGCTACAGAATCCCATACGTGGAATATCACTACGAAATCACGTACAATGAAGAAGGGCTCAAGGAAGAGAAGCTGAAGGTGAGTTTAGTTTTAACTGCTGAAACCAGTAAAAGACACCAATAAAAGGCAATAAGATAAAACTACAGAGAACATACAGCTTAAGGAGTATTAGATGATGATGGCAGTAAGCCTATGTTAAGGCAAAGGTGAAAACGGCCACTCTCATTTACAACAATAGCATCAAATTATTAGTTAATAATAAGTTAATAATTTGTCCTTCATCTCTCAAGATGTGTCTGTATGACTTCATAAAACCAGAAATGTTACTTTTCTGGCATTTCTTATCTGAGAGTAGGTGGCTGACCTCACACTCACATTAACTCTTACTGGTTGATGAGGAAATTAGTCATTTCAATTTGGTTTTCGTCAAGGCTAACAAGTGATCTCCATTTGCAAGACACAGAGGTTAAGCCTATGATCCATTTCCCCTAAAACACAATCCACATCTTACTTTTTCCACCCCCAACTGCACCCTTCAAATTTGAGGTTCTGTAAAAATGATTGCTACATTTTAAGTCAATTTTAGGTTTAGAGACAATGCACATGTTCAAGACCTGAATTCCTCCCTCAGCTCAGCACTATTTTCCATATAATTACTCCAGTATATATATTTGGAGATAAGAGTCACCAGTTTAAGCAATTAGACTTACATGACTTTGTATCTAATTAAAGCCAGTTTAGCGTTTGTATTTTACTGTAACACTGCTGTTGAGTTGACTTCATCAATTTCCCACTTTAAAACTACCTTCTTATTATTGAGTTACTCATCCAAAGACTTAATACCCGATAACTACATGATCTTCTTCACTGCTGTGAAACTAATATGTAAGTTATGTAGTTTTGAATAGTGAGGAATAGAACTATGGGCCTTGCGGTTTAAGCTAAAGCACACTTTAGTACTTGTACTTGCCTCTCTGAGTTTTCCGAGAGTCGTGTGGACCATCTGTGGCAGCTCCAAGAAGGTGTGAGGAGAGGATCACAAATGGCCCCAGCAGGTGCCAAATCAAAGCACTTAGCATGTTAAGAGGCCTGCTCTGCCCCCCTGGGGTTTGAAGTTGACTAGTGAATATTAGCAGCGTGTGGTGAGCTGATTGCCTCTCTCTCTCTTGTGTTGCTAATTTGCAGGAAATAGACGTGGGGAGATGTTTGGGAGGCTGCACCTCAGGAAACCGCTGTCTTCTCAGGTACGCTTCAAAACAGCTGACATAACACAGATGGTAAACAAAGTGCTAGTATCACAGAAGGAGGGCAAAACATTCTTAATTCCTAATGTAAGCTAACGTAAAGAGAGACTTTTGCAAAAGATGTCTTCATGAAGTCTGTGATTATAT
The DNA here is from genome assembly GCF_030463535.1 of Salminus brasiliensis. Lineage (NCBI taxonomy): Eukaryota > Metazoa > Chordata > Actinopteri > Characiformes > Bryconidae > Salminus > Salminus brasiliensis. The sequence continues at coordinate 9,666,546 of NC_132900.1, forward strand.
ACAAAGCACTGATCCTCACAAGAAACAGTCAAATGTTCTTCTTCCATCATTTACGACTACATCTGGTGGTCCCCACACCCCACCACCACCTCCACCACCACATAACCTCTGTTTTATTTGGGAAACATACAGACAAAAAAAGCCTAAAGTTATATTCTGGCACACTAATATGTCTAATATGCTATTATGGTGGTAAGAGCACTGGGATATAGTTCACAGAGCTGTGGGTTCGATACATTGGCCCGCTGAGCTGCCCTTAATGTTTAGCCCTTATGCAAGGCCCTTAACCCTCTCTACTCCAGGGGCGCTGTAGCACGACTGACCCTGCACTCTGACCGTGGCTTTCTAAGCTTGGACATGCAAAGAGAGGAATTCTGATGCACTGTATAGGTGTATATAAGTATATTAATAATAAAGTATAAATACATATAATTGCAATAAATACCAATAACTGTTTCAGTGCATTACTGAGAAAATGGTACACTGAATTGACTTCAAATGTGTACGTTATTTTGGCATGAAGAAGAAAAAGAATATAAATGAAGAAAACGAATATGAATAAATGATTAGTGGGGAAATTATGTACAGATTTTAATCAGTGAAAGTCTTTGCATCCTTTGGTGTTAATCTAATCTTAACTGTGACAGTGTTTCATTGTTTTCATGCAAGTATCTACCTTTAATAACATTTCTTTACATTTGCAACAGACTGATGGCTCAGATCGTCTGCCTGTAGTCACACTTAGCCTGTTTTAAGAGGAGATATTCGGCGCTCATTCTTCACTTCTCTGTTTTTGCAGGAGCGCCTCGGATTCAGCGGAGTGCTTGCTGTGGGCTGAGGGTCAGGGCAGCGCGTGCGTGCCGCAGGGCTACCAGAGCCACACGTTCCTGAACCAGCACGGCCAAACCCGCACCGTGCTCGCCATCACCTCCTGCCTCTGTCAATCTTAACCACAGCGACCTCTGCCGGACTCACCTGACCCACCGCAGTCACTGAAAGGAGAACGCTGAAAAAAAGGGAAATGGACAAAAATCAAGAAAGAAAAACAAAAAGCCAAAGAATTATTAGATGTTTTACTTTTAAATATATATTTTGCGTATTTTTGTAATTTAGCATTTTGCATTAAGAGTTTATTCAACTCAAGTTAAATTAACTAAAGAAATAGACCGGTTATATATATAACCCATATTCCTACAGCGTATAAATTGACTGCACTCTTCAATGTAAATATGTATATAATATGGGTACTTTAAAATCATAATGCCATTCAATTAAAGTTGAAAGAACCTCTACATAATGCCAATGTTCTAAAACTACTAAAATTGTACATCAAAACTAAGAACAATAGAAGAAATATGACTGGTTTAGGTTTTTAGGAGTTTTTGTTTTAATACTATGCGTTTTTGTCCAGGACAAATAGTTCTCTCTTATATAATTACACTTGGCCTCTCGCGGCAGTTCCTGTATTATATGTAAAATATGTAAATATCATTTTGTAAATAAAAAAAATGTCTTTAGGTCTGTTATGCTGAATCCTGTCTCATTGAAAGTGTATTTAACAATTACAGAGAATTAAGGATTACATTCTTTACAGTCTTACATTGTAGTATTATGGTTTATGTGGACCCCTGTCTAAGATGTATAAACTAAGAGTTAACGCAAGCTGTGATGGCATGTGATTAAAATCACATGACGTCTCAAATGTCCGATCCTAGATTACGGTGAGTTTTTTTTTTTAAACAGGAAGCACTGACAATGCAAAAACATCCCACATTAGGCTAATTCCCTCTATTACTGCACAGTATAGTACTATAATTGTACGGTAAAGATAATAATGCTGTTATTATTATTACTATTATTATTAATAATAATGATAAGAAGAAGATGAAGAATCTGAAAATGTTATAAATTAAAGTTAACAATATAATCATAAAAATCAATTTACAGATGTAACGTTTTGAAAAATTAGCATGAAAACGGAACTAAATTGCCATGAATAAACTTAACGTTCAGTGGAAGTCAATGTAAAAATATTTTTTTCCAGGTCATTTTGGAGCATTTTTATTAGTTCATCCATCAGGAAATTGTAACACATGGCAAACAACCACTGCCAGATTAAAATTTTCAAAACTACAGAGATCCCAGTTTTTTGCGTACAAGAAAACGTTGTTGTATATTTAGATAGACCAATAGATAGATAGATAGATAGATAGATAGATAGACAGATGTATAGACAGACAGATAGATAGATAGATAGATAGATAGACAGACAGACAGACAGATGTATAGACAGACAGATAGATAGATAGATAGATAGATAGATAGATAGATAGATGGATAGATAGATAGATAAATAGATAGATAAATAGACAGACAGACAGATGTATAGACAGACAGATAGATAGATAGATAGATGGATAGATAGATAGATAGATAGATAGATAGATAGATAGATAGATAGATAGACAGACAGACAGATGTATAGACAGACAGATAGATAGATAGACAGATAGACAGATAGATAGATGGGCACTAGCCCAAGACATGACATACGCAGAATAACTACTAATCAATTACAAATTAAGTAATTACACAGAAGTTACATTTACTCAGTTACATGCATAAGTACAATTACGATAGATGGCGCCTTTCTGGAGTATTTTCAATTATAACATATATTATATATTTTCCATTTACAATATATTTTATTTCTACAATGACAACAATATAGTAATTAACTACTTCAGGTTTTAACTGCACGGTTTTGTAACTGGTCACGTCGGATATGTTTTATTTTAGCTCTAACAGTTCATTTTAAGCCAAAATGCTCTGAAAAGAGAAGACACGCACACTTTGAGTCATATGCCTAGAAATGGTGAAAGCACTGAACGGGTTCACAGTAGTTCTATGCTACTTAGAACTGTTTCTGTAGCTTCTTTAATTTATAGTTATTTATAGTTATTATTTCAAATAAGCAGCGATACTTCTAATTTGAGTACACCCACCACTGTTCACACAGTGCACAAACAAGACAAAGCTGACACATTAACACACAGCAGTGTGTGGGGGAAGTGAGGACATGTGAAAAACATTAACATGTGCGCAGAAAAATTAACATGTGCACAATTTAGTTATTTGTATGGAAAACGGATCGAAATGAAATATTAAACAAATCACTGGAGCACCAAAATAAACTTCATTATATTTCGGATGGATATCTTTCCAAGAACGAACTCGTAAGGTATATTTGTTTATTCATCACGTCAGACTGTTATCAACAGCAGCCTACATTTCTTTAGTCGCGATTTTACAACAGACCACCTCCAAGACACGTGCTTGTTAGACTTCTCTTTTAGAACAACCCTTTCATGCAGCATTTCTGGAGCTCGCCAATAAAGAAATCACCCCATCACAGCTGTGTGTGACTTACGAGAGCCTGGTGAGAGAAGGGAATTTTCTTGCCATATATATTTATTATATTTGTGCACGCATTGCTTTCTGTTAGAAGACCATCAATAGGTGCGTGTAGTGGTCCGCGTTGAAGAAGACCACCCAAACGAAGCCATTCTGAAGTTCTTTATTTTGGAATCGATTTTATTGCCCACAGTTTTTCTTGTCCAACACAAAACGTCCCTTATTTTTAATCAAGTGTCTAAATATAACTAAAAGTTTAGCTACTATAAGCTGAATTCGTTAATAATAAACATACGGAAAGATCTACATCTTTATAAATCTATTTGGCAATTGGAAAGAACACGTCTATGAGAAGCAACACTGCAGTGGTGGATAATTAAAATAAAGAAATGAACCAAATACAGACTAAACTGTAACTGTATAGATGACACATCTCTCTATATATATGACACATCTCATTTGAGAATACATTACTCCAGGTCCAACTGTGAAGTCACGTAGCCCATTATTATTGGCCTATGTTCTCGTTAACAATCCATAACACTAATCGGCTACAATAAAGGGGCTTGTGGCTATTTATGCTAATACTAATTCACGGGTCGATTAACATAGGCCCTATATAAGTTTTGAGCTCCTCAGCCCAGCCTAACTATGCTTTTTTAAAGCATACGCCTGTTTGAGCAGGTGTTGGGAGCATTTTCACGTTGTTTGCCAAGGTAATTGTTGTTCCTGTATTAAATTATCTTCGTTTGTCTAAATTAATTGATCCATTTTTAGGACGTTAACCACCTGCGGTGTGCAAACTTCCTTGCTGGGCCTTCTATGAGCTCAGCTTAACTATGGAAGTTCCTCGCTGGAGAAACGCATCTTCTTTTCATAATATATATATACATATATATATATATATATATATGTGTGTGTGTGTGTATAGTTTATAAGTCCAAAAGCAGTGAAAACATAATAATGTGGACACCAGTTCTTCACCAGATCTCACTTTGGAAGATCTCGGCGCTCTAATCACCAGTCAGGTTCACACCTTGTTAACACCACCATTAGCTTTGCGTTACATTCCCTCATTATTGACTTACATTTGCGACCAAATAGCACCTCTTTATCGCTGTTTACCGAAGAGTTAACAGTGCTAAGCGTTTTCATATATAATGGTGCCTGCATGGAGAGCTTCAGTCAGTTGCTTCCAAGCTTCTACTAGGAGAAAACCTCAGATCTGAGCTCCACTTCCAAGCTTCTACTAGGAGAAAACCTCAGATCTGAGCGCCACTTCCAAGCTTCTACTAGGAGAAAACCTCAGATCTGAGCTCCACTTCCAAGCTTCTACTAGGAGAAAACCTCAGATCTGAGCGCCACTTCCAAGCTTCTACTAGGAGAAAACCTCAGATCTGAGCTCCACTTCCAAGCTTCTACTAGGAGAAAACCTCAGATCTGAGCGCCACTTCCAAGCTTCTACTAGGAGAAAACCTCAGATCTGAGCGCCACTTCCAAGCTTCTACTAGGAGAAAACCTCAGATCTGAGCGCCACTTCCAAGCTTCTACTAGGAGAAAACCTCAGATCTGAGCTCCACTTCCAAGCTTCTACTAGGAGAAAACCTCAGATCTGAGCTCCACTTCCAAGCTTCTACTAGGAGAAAACCCTCAAAGAAAGCCCAAGCTTCCCGCTATCATCTCCACAGAGTACCGAGATGTCGCCTGTCGCGGTCTTTCTCCTGATCTCAATGGTAGGTCTTGGAAACCCCAGACCATCTATCAACTACTTGAGGAGCCACTTTTCCGTGCAGGGCGAGTCCGAAGAGGTTCGCTCAGCTGCTATCAAAAGACTTTTGGAGGTGTTCGGCATGGAGGACCCTCCTGCCTCTCCTCCTCGGTCCTACAAGCAACCGCCGCAGTACATGCTGGACTTGTACAACACCGTGGCGGACGTGGATGGAGTGACCAAAGACCCCACGGTGCTGGAGGGCAACACGGTCCGCAGTTTCTTTGATAAACGTAAGAGAAAACTTTACTACTTTAACAACATTGACAGACTACTTGCTGTACATCGCGACTTGAACGATTCCTTGTCCACTTACCTGTAGATGCATATATATTATTAATAATGCATTTCTGTAGAATTGTAATTACATGAATGATAATTTAAAGTCTTCTTTTGTTCCGTGGACAGTGCGCAGTGGCCAGATCGAGTTTCTGTTCAACTTGTCCACCGTGGCAAGGAGCGAGAAGCTCCTCACTGCCGAGCTCCATCTGTTCAAACTGAGACCTCAAGCATCACTGACTTTCAACAGACATCACTTCTGCCAGGTCAGACTATGTCATATGAAAATGCAATTATGATATTAGTGCTTTATAAAGTAGTACATCGTATTACAGGATCTAAAATAAAGTATATAAATGGCTTGTTTTTGTCTTTATTTGCAGGTCAATGTCTATCAGGTTCTTGATACCACCAAAATGAACATCTCCTTGAGCAAGAAGCTTGTGTCTTCAAGGCTTATTCCAATACATTCCAATGGCTGGGAGGTTTTTACCATCACTCAAGCTGTGAGTTTAAAACAGAAATCTTCGTATTCTAAATATCTTCACTTATTGAAATCACTGAATGTCTTTAAATTAATCAGTGAGTAAACATGTTTCCTTTCTATAGATCCGAACATGGACCCTGGATCAGCACAGTAACCTGGGTCTGCTGGTTACAGTGCGCACTCTGTCAGGCTCCCAGATGGACCTGAGAACAGTGCGATTTGCCTCAGGCCAGAACCACCACCACACCAAACAGCCCATGCTGGTCCTCTTCACTGATGACGGCAGGCGTGCCCCTCTGGAGGGAGTCATCAAAGGTACGACAAGCACTTTTCTCTGGATGGTAGATCTTCAGTGATTCCAATTATTTTTGATTCTTTTAAACTAAACCTGATTCTCTTCTTTAGGTTCAGAAGATTCCTCTTTTCCAGTCCCAGTTCCCAGTCTGCCTCTGTCCAGCCTGACTCTCCCTGTGGTTGGGCATCGCAGAGCCCGCTCCCTCGACTATGAAGAGGACAGGGAGAAGCTGCCATGCCAGCGCCTACCACTCTACGTGGACTTCGAGGAGATCGGCTGGTCCGGCTGGATTGTGTCCCCTCGTGGCTACAACGCTTACCACTGCAAAGGCTCATGTCCCTTTCCTCTGGGCCAGAACATGAGGCCCACTAACCACGCCACTGTGCAGTCCATCATCAACGCACTCAAGCTCACCAAAGGCATCGAGACGCCCTGCTGTGTGCCCGACAAGCTCTTCTCCATCAACCTCCTGTACTTTGACGACGACGAGAATGTAGTTCTAAAGCAGTATGATGATATGGTGGCAGGAAGCTGTGGGTGCCACTGAGACCCTGAGGCTGCATGGAGCATGTATGTACATAGCCCAGTTCAGATACATGTACAAGAAATGGCTACACGTCCAACTGAAAAGCAAATACCTGACAACATCAAAAACACAGCATGCTGGTCCCAACATATTTTAAGGGTTTGTTTCACGGAATTGTTTCTGAATAGCACTGACGATTGATGTTGTTTGGTATCCTGTAAATGGACTTCGGCTGAAATGATGATGGACTGCATGGATGAATTACTCAGTCCCTCTTACAGCTTTGTAAAATATGTAAATAGACATAAATGCTAATATATGGAGGAGCTTGAGGTGGTTACTTGTAAAACGTAATATACATTTGTATATTGCATGTTGTGAACTATTATAAAGTCTAAATAAATCGTAAGAGGCTTGTGGAGCTACTGTTTTTTTAAATATTACATCCACTATGAATGACACATTTGCACATATGCAGAACCCACAAAAAAATCAGAGTTAATGAATTCAGTACAGATATTAAAATTCAAGGTAAAATCGACTTGACAAAATATACCAGCAGATGTAGAGCTCTTTAATGGCATGTATTACTTGGACTAAATGACAACTGCACAGGAAATAACTCTTAAGTCTGCTATATTATGGTTTTTGCAGTGTTTGATGCTGCTTTGACTGGTCTTTACAGACAAGAGACGTACATATGACATAGTGTTCAGAAGAACAGGAATGTATGACTGCATGAAATATTCACGCTCATTTTATTAGGTACAGCTACCATATAGTTCCACTTACTACTTACTACAAACTACTGAATATAGATCATCTGTTGCTGCATAGATTTTCAGACCTCATCCATCAGTGGAAATGGACCACACTTGACAAGATATTATTAAGATTAATTTGGGCTGACAAACTATGCTGCAAAAGATGGCCAACAGGTAATAATCACACAGCTAATGCTGCTCCAAAACTGGCAGCAGTAGCCATGCTAGTGTTAAGGGGTTACCGAAACATGATGGCAATGGAAGATGACCTCTCTAATGGGGACTGTGTGATGAAGCCTGCTGTAAAAGCCTTGACCAAAACACGCAGGCAGTAATGACATTATTCATAATTCATAATCATGTCCAATCAGCATTAGGTGTCTGTTAGGTGTGGTGTTAGGTGTGCTTTGTCGGTAAATTAGAAAAATAAAAAACAAACACATTAAATAAGTAATTTAAAGAGTTTATTGAGGTCACAATTCAGCACATTTAATTTCTGATGATATTTTTATGTTCCTTTTATCAGATTCAGTAGTTGTATGCTCAGTGTTTAGATATGTGATATTTGCCCATGTTATAGACCATTAGAACTGGTCATATGTCCCAAAAACAATCGTCCTGAGATATGTTTAGTATCAATAATGTATATCAACATTCTAATAAGAAGAGCTCATTTAGGTTTGAATGTAAATAATTAAATCAGATCTACGCTCTTAAACAGGGTTCTTCACAAAATATGTGCTTGCTTAGAGACACAACGTTGGCTAAAGTGAGCGTAATAGCTAGGATAAGTAAATGAAGCCTATAAATATCAATTTGATTGAATAACAAGCCATCACTTTAGGGCCAGAATGGGCTTAAAATATAGCAAAATTTGGGCTGTCCACAGTGGGCCCATACTTACTTGAAAGTAAGGGTGCAACAGGGTGGAGCCATATATATTAGCCCACAATTATCTGGGTTTACCCAATTTGACCCCCTTCTTAACTGTAAAGTACTCAGTACACAGTTGCATTTTCTGACCCCACATAACTTAACCACATTTTACCCTTCCCCTCTTTTGCGCTAGCGGCTCAAAGCAGCATGTAGCTGCAAAATTTGGCTATTGAAGAAATGTTGAAATAGCACACTCTGAACTGATTCCTGAAAGGATCATTTATAAACAGTGGTTTCATAAGTACATTTAATTATTGTTTTGAGACCGACTCTTAAAACCCAAATCAGTGAATAACAAAATACAAACTGTAATAAATGCAAATATTTACTAAGCATCCAAGATTCAGTGACGTGGAAATGTATTCTGCCACTTTCTGGTTTCCTTCATTTTAAAACCTTTTTCAAAGGATATGCATTTCGATAGTTAAATTGTACCAACTTGTACCACCAGCAGCAGCGAGGCACTATTAGCCAGGAGACCACCCATCTCCCAGATTTCGGGCTAATTAGTGCTTTCAAGGTTTACAAGGACGTTATAAGAAGCTGAACAGCTCAGGCCATTTAAATACACGGTTCAGTCACTGCGTTAGTATTAGGGTATTATCAGTATTCAGTTGTTAGTACGTTTCTCTATGGGTTAGTATACCAAAAGTGAATTCCGACTCCCTTCCACATGCACGCGCGTCACACATCAGTGTACACGCAATTAGAGCACTGCTCAAAGAACCATTTGCAGCACCTTTATTTTTGTTAGTGTGAAGAACAAGGAGATCAAAGAAGTAGAAGTCAGAGTTGGATTATAAAAAAATATCCAAATCTCTGATGATCTCTAGAAGCACCACCTCATGGTACAACAAATGGTACAAAACCTGCCAAGAGAGGGCCACCCACCAAAACTCTCAGACCCGTCAAGGAGGGCATTAATCAGAGAGGCACACAGCGACCAAAGGTAACCCTGACAGAGCTGCAGAGTTCCTAAGCAGGGACTGGAGTATCTGTCCATATGACCAGTAGAAGCCGTACACTCCATAGAGCTGGCCTTAATGGAAGAGTGGCCAGAAGAAAGCCTTTTTGGCTCTCTTGAAGGCTCTTTTTGAGTTTGCCAAAAGACATGTGGGAGAGGAAGTATGGAGGAAGGTGTTTGGGTCAGACGAGACCAAACTTTAACCTTTCAGCCATCAAGAAAAACGCTATGTCTGGCACAAATTCAACACATCTTATCACCCCGCAGTGAAACATGGTGGTGGCAGCATTATGCTGTGGGGATGTTTTTCAGCAGCAGGGACTGGGAAACTGGCCCGAGTTGAGGGGAAGATGGATGGTGCTGAAATCAGGGGTGTTCTTGAGCAAAACTGTCAGTCATTTGAGACTGGGACAGAGGTTCACATTCTAACAGGACAATGAATGACAAAGCATACTGCTAAAGCAACACTCCAGTGGTTTAAGAGGAACTGTGTAAATGTATTGGAATGGCCTAGTCAAAGCTGACCCTAATCCAATGGAGAATCTGTGATCAGACTTGAAGATTGCTGTTCACCAGCGCAAACCATCTAATTTAAAGGAGCTGGAGCAGTTTTGCCTTGAGGAATGGACAAAAATCCCAGTGGCAAGATGTGGCAGGCTCATAGAGACTTCTCCAAAGCGACCTGCAGCTGTAATTGCTGCAAAAGGTGGCTCTACAAAGTACTGGCTTTAGGGGGGTGAATAGTTATGCACACTGAAGTTTTCTGTTATTTTGTCCTATTTGTTATTTGCTTCACAATGAAATAAATATAAAAAAAATGTTCTATATAAAATCTTAGGCATGTTCTGTAAATTAAATAATGTAAACCCTCAAATAAACCATTTTAATTCCAGGTTGTGAGATAAAAAAAAAATGAAAAAATTGGGTGAATACTTTTGCAAAGCACTGTAGATAAGAAGATGGATGTTTTTAGCACTGCAGAACATGTAATAACCGAATGCACTTCAGTAATAATCTGCATTACAGCACCAGCCTGGCAGAGGCACGACCATATGAAATAAACAAATTAAGCTACCCTGTAATTTTCATTAAAGGAAATTTTCATATGCCCTTTTCACGCAAATTCTCATACACACACACACACACACACACACACACACACACACACACTGTTCCTTATTGACACACAATGTTCCTCTCTATTGATCACCCTGAAGATCTTGGACTCTGACCGAATCATTTTAATATGCCATTGGTCTCACCAGCACTTATGCAAAACATAAAAACACAGTTCTTCAAAAGTCAAAAATGCATTGACATTTTTAAAACACAAGGGTTCTAAGTTTTAATGCAGTCACATAGAGCTGTATATGGACATATCACCCAACTGGCAGTCTTAAGTGCACATTAGGGTTTTTACTGAATAAAATAAGTTAGAACTGAACCTCTGTATGGAAAAATGTATTTATTTTCTCCTAGTTTCAGGTAACAAAAAAGGAGTTCTAATGACCAGAACACACTTAGAAGTGGCTGGAGAAGGCAATGGCACTGGAGAAGGCATGGATGCCACCACTGCAACAGGGATGGAGATGGCTGGCATCACTGGTCCAAGAGCTCTTGATTATGGCTTTGAAACTCTGCCAGTTGTAATGCCAGACCTCAAAGTTACATTCTGTTAAAGTTAAAATGTAGGAAGTGAGCAGGAGAGAAATGGCTCATTATTTGTGTAAAACTATGATGAGATTGCTTTACTTATGTACTTATGCACTGAAAGCGGTTACTTTTTTTCTCATTACAGTGTTACTCTCTAAAAACTATACATATATCCAACAGCTGGAAATAATGACGGAAATCCAGCAGACACTGTAAAAATATAATATTTTTATTATATATATTATATAATATATAATATTTTTTTTTAAAATATTTGGACAGTAATTAAAGGCATATCTCTCTGTGCATTTCTTAGCCACATATACTTGATAAATGACGAATGGTGGTTGATGCTACTTAAAAACAGATTAACCAGTCAGTAGAAACAGTTTTACAGTTTACTGTACTTTCTTACTCTCAACTGCTTTGTGGTCAAATTCATAGTTGCAGTCAGCAGATGCACTCGACCCAGAAGAGGTGACAGATAGCAACACTGATATGTTCATACATTAAGCTTTTACTTGGAATGATGGCCCAGAATCTTTTAAGTAGATCCAGTGGCCATTTCTGACCATGGCGGTTTAAAGCTGGCTGTAATTCTGCCCTTTTACAGCTATATTATAAATATTATAAATATATAAATATATTATAATTATTATGCCATGCAGAATGTGGTCCACAATTAGGTCAAGTGTTGCTATATAGGAAATTATGCTAAAGAGAAGGCAGAGGTAAATATAGATAGGTCTGTGTAAACTAAGATCCCATGTTATATCAAGGATATAAATATATAAATATAACTGTCCCACCAGAGTCATTACCTTTCAAAAAACAGTGCTTCTAATCCCTTTGGTTGGGCAGCCACTAGTGCTACTGCTTGGAGATCAATAGTTCTTTAAAAATGCTGTTTATCTATCCAACTTTCATCTTTGTTTTAGTAAAAGAACAAGAAATATGGTCACTAAGAAATCAGACTATACTACAGTTTATACAGCTGAATGAGAGAAACCACAGAGGAAAATCTTTACTAAAATGGTGTGAAAAGTGTTATTTCTGGTTCAAATGAAACTTCAGCCTTAAGAAATAAAAAATGATCATTTTTGATCATTTATGACAAATCACACAACTTGATCCTCACATCTGCGATCCTCTTCTCTTTCAGTGTATCCGCTCCAGCGTTGAAACACTTTTTTTATCCTTCTCCTTCCAGCTCAGCCTTGTGTTGTTAGAAAGCCCCTTCTTCTTCAGATTTTGCTCAATCTTATGTATTAATTAATAGAACACATACAGCTTAATTAGATGTAAAGTATTATATAATTTCACCACCAAAGAACTCACAATGACAGTATTTACATTATGTAGGCCTAGTGTAATGCAGTGCAACCTACAGAAGAAATAAAGCAATTACCACAATTACCACAATTACATGCTAATACAGCCAGCCAGACTTCAGTCTCAGAGAGTCTGATGCTTTTCACACTCCGTGAAAATGTGGTCAAGAAGCACATATGACAGGAACAATACATTTGACAGATGTGAAAAGTGACCAATCACAGGCCACTGTTTTGGCAGCTAGCCATGCAAAATCCAGCTGACTATTGTGGTTAACCTAATACACAATAGCTGCGTCCTAAACGTAGACTGCATTTCTGGGCTGTATATGAAGCAGCCTTCTATGATAGAGCCAAAAAGGAAAATGTAGCCTAGAGTTTGGAACGCAGGTAATAGATATCAGGTACACTGCTTTTCATGTGGGTGGGGCATGTGAATGGCTAATTACATGCTAAAAAACACACTGTAATTGTTTCAAAAGAATATAAGTTTATATAAGAATATACGTTCCTGTCCTGTAAACTCATCTATGCTTGTCTACAATTCATGAAAATGAAATGGTAGTATACTAAAACCAGAGACAGAACTGACCTTCTTCAAAATGGCTGAATTCACTGCAGGGTCATTCAAGTCCATCTTACTGTGAGAGCTCACTTTTACTCTCACTACTTGTTTCTTTGTCTCTTCTGCTTCTGAAGAAATATGAGTTAAACAAAAATAAGATATTTTTTGGTAAATGCACCAGGGACCCACATGAATAATATAATCTCATATAATTTTTGAGTTCTGGCAAGCCTCTTAAATGTGCTATGTATAGTCTGTTTAACAATAACTGATCAGCACAGTGATTTATCAGTCTACTCAAGCTTTAGTAGAGCTCAGTAACACTGAGTAAAAATTACTGATCAGCACAGTGATTTATCAGTCTACTCAGGCTTTAGTAGAGCTCAGTAACACTGAGATAAATAACTGATCGGCACAGTGATTTATCAGTCTACTCATGCTATATCAGGAACTTAAGTGTCAGTGTCACATACCCTATATAGACAAACATATCGGGACACCTGCTCATTCATTCTTTCTTCCAAAATCAAGAGTATAAAAAAGAGTTGATCCTGCTTTTGTTGGAGTAACTTTTGCTAGTGTCAAGGGAAGGCTTTGGAGCACTGCTGTGAGGATTTGACTATATTCAGCAACAAGAGCCTTATTGAGATCAAGATATATGATCATGATCACCAGCTCACCCTAATGCCCAATTTCCCAACTCATTCCAGAGGTACAGGATAAAGCACCATCATTCCAGAAATACTGTGTGTGTAGGCAGTGGGTGCCAACTTCAGTAACTGAATGCATTCTTTAGAGAAGGTGTCCACACATATTAGGACATATAGTGTACTTCATTTTAATATTCTGAATACTTATTCTCAAACCTGGAAATGTCCCATTCTATTAAGGACATGATAGAAAAGGAGGTTCATAATGTAATTTTGTGACTTTCCACTAAAAGCAAAAAGTATTTTTTTAGGGAATTTGAGTTAAATATTTCCATCCAGAACCTACAATGAAATAAAACATGTGTACACCTGTCCCACACATTTTACATCTGAATAATATATCACACTTTGCTTGTTTTTCAAATGTGTCAGAAGTGATCATGTGTGAATGTCTGCAAGGGCAGTTCTTCAAATGAATCGTTTGAGCTGATGTTCATTGCTTACCTTTATAGCAGATGAAATTGAGTTTTAGGCTGCAGTCTTCATCATACCATCTCCCAGACTTCAAATCCATTGAGGCACAATTGGCAATCTGGCCTGGTGCTGAATCTGCCCAGTAACGGAACGAGGAATTACTCTGGTCTGACCACTCCCAGGAGTCACTGAACAAGCCAATCCACACGTAACCATAACTATAACTATGATTTTGCATCGCCGCAACAACCTGTTGCTGTTCTTCTAAGCTGTGAATGCTGACCAGGTCCGTGTAATTCTCTCTGCAAAGACTCTGAGCTTCTTTCCAGGTTGTATCCATGGGTAACCAGACAAGTCTGCTGCCAGGGTCAGCTGTGACTGATTAGGAGGGACATCAGAGAACACATTCATTAAAGCACTATGATCACAATACAATTATAAAACTTATAATATAATATGCTCTCTAAAAGCAGAACTCACCATTATAACACAGAGCAGAGTGCTTGTGTAAGCAGTCATGAGGAAACCATGTATTGTGCCATATAATGCCACAGACATATTTTTGAACTGGTTCCCCTCTGTCCCAGTTATTATACTGGTAGAGAGTGTTATTTCCCATAGACCAACCCCACCGGTTCTGGTCTCCTCTTTTAAGTCCAATCCACACGGAACCGGTGTAACAAGGATCCATTGTAGATACCAGACTCTTCATCTCCTCCATGTTGTCTGCTGTAGCAAGGTCAGTGTACTTTACTCTGCAGTGCTTCTGAGCCTCCAGCCAAGTCTTTTCCTCATTTACAAAGTGGTACTGACGAGAGAGAGGTACAGACACACCAACCCAGAGACCTGTAGCGAGAGAGGGAGTTAAAGACTTCCATGTATACTCTTTAAAAAATACAGGTGCTACAAAGGGCTCTTTGAGAGATGCTACAGAAGAACAAAAGAACCATGCTTGCAACAGAGATATGAGTGTTAAGGACCTTTACATTTGTTAAAGAACCAAAACCTTTACATCAAGTGAAGGTATTTTAAACCTTCTTTACACTCGCCATAACAAAAGTGCTTCTTCTGTGGCATCACTCAAAGTTTAAGTGTCATTCCTGTTTCATCACATGTGTGAACTTAGCTAAGCTCTTGCTCTAAATATTAGGGCTAACTAATACAATTGGTAGGACATTTGTTTCTTACAAAGGTAGAAATGGTATTTTACCTGAAACTAGCAGTATTAAAAACATAGTCCGCTCCATATTTCTGTTGACCTCCCGCTTTGAACTGCTCACAGTCAACATCTTTCCAGCAGGACTTGTGGAAACTCCATGATTCATCTATGCAAAATGTACAGTAGCGAGTAACAAATAATATGACTGTCATGGTATCTAGTGAAAATAACCAATAACCAAATAGGAGGGTGTGTAGCAGATAAGGAAAAAAACAGAAAGAGCTGTCAAGTCCAATCAGATGTATTAGAGCGCTTTTTACACCTGATGATGTCGCAATGCAGCTTTACAAAAATCAGGAAATAAGAGCAAAAAGGAAGCCAAACAAATAAAGCATGTATCCCCAGGTGAGCAAGCCAAAACCCTGTGGGGAACCAACACTCACAAGGGGGACCCATCCTCCTCTGGTCAGATCCAACTATAAATTACAAATAAATGGTAGTTATAAGAGATTTCGAACTCTGATTTTGAATGAATGTACAAGGTAATCTGTGGAAAGGGTCACCAAATCAACATGGAGGTTCAGAAGGGCTGTTTTAGAAGCTGTAAAGTGGAATGCCTTTTACATAACATAAGGGGACGGCACTAATGATAGCAATATTGAAAGCTGACAAAGTTTAGTGGTACCGGCAAAGATGTTAATGACTTACCATGCACACCTCTACACTAACTGTCATCATTGTTTCCACACAGCTCAAGCCATTCTCCACTGTTTTCTGCTAAGCTGTTGAGGAGATGGCAATAAAGGGGCTGAAATAAAGGGGCCTTAGGAACATTGTATTTGGAGACGTCTTAAGTTAATATTTAATTGATTTCTATGTTGTCTATATCAGCTATTATATACTCACAAGACCCCTCAGTTCTTAGAGCCTAATATTGTGAGAGGCCTAATGGATAAGCTGTCCAGCCTCCAGCGCCTGGGTTTGTGGGTTTGAGACCCACCTGGGTTGTACTTCCTGCTAAAAAGGAACTGGTGACAAGTTTGCACATGTTAGATAATTAACTATGTTATGTGGACATAGACGTCTATGTGGTCAATGTTCACACAGCAGGTAAATGCGGCCCAAATCCAATTCTTTTGTGTCATATATGACCCAGATGTGGCAGATGTGTTAAAAAAAGTAAGCAAGACATTTTTAAAGTTCTGATTTGGGCCACTTTTATATAAATTTTCATCAATTCAACCTGACATTGCTCATTACTGTGCTCAGAAGAAGGGAAACTATGTTTTCAATAACAGGAAGCAGAAGTGGCCCAGTGGCCTAATGGATAAGGCATCAGCCTCCGGAGCTGGGGATTGTGGGTTCAAGTCCCATCTGGGTCGTTATTTAAGTGTCCGACAAGGAAAATGTCATTGAATGTATTCTCACTGTGCAGAAAAAATATAATATGTGAACTTCCACAGCATTTTGGAGACCTTGACCAATTATTGTAGTGTGCTGCCAGAACAATGCATCCATCTGTTATGGTGTGTAAATATATTAATAATTAGGAGTTTTCCATTTGGGCGTGTGGTTCTGCATAGCTAAAATCTGCCATTTATTACCACTAGGGGGGGAAAACATCTCCACGTTTGCCCTAGAATAGCACAACCTGAAACAGGGCTGAAACCAGGGCTGCTCAGCCTGAGCACCATGTACACATTACATGGAGGTTCTTTAAACTTCATAAACGTTCTCAGTGGCCTATTAGATAAGGCACCAGAATCTACAGCATATGAGTTTAAGCAAAGATATACAAATAAATAAGGCTCATCAAACAGTGAACACATTATTGCTGTGTGAAACAAGACCCTGTGTTGTGATATGCAGAAACAGCATATCACTAAGCTATCAAAGACCAGCTTAGACCATCTGAAACCTTGGATTTTTCAGTAAGGACTTACCTAAGATGGAGTTCCCCATTCAGACATGTGGTTAAACTTTGGCAGTCATTTCCACAAAGGGGAGTACAACTCTTCCTCATTTGCACATGAGAACAGCACTACTGGAGAAAATTGAGACTTAAGATGACATTCACCTGTGACTCAGTGGCCTAATGGATAAAACATCAGCCACTGGAAGTGGGTTGGGGTCCCATCTGGTTTGTTCTTTAGACCCCAAAACTATTGTTTCAGAGTATAGTGTTCAAAAACTGCTTCGCTTTTTGTGGGGTGTAGAAATGGTCCATGGGTTTTTTTGTGGGTTTCAATCCCACCTAGGTTGCTGTTCTCCATTTGTGTACTGGCTAATAAACTGCTACTGACTCTAATCTGTGTCTACAATCTACTTACTGTGTCCAAAGCAGGCAAAGCATGCTCATGATATTTAAACGTCATGTGTGATATACTAGTCTATATGGTTAATTAAAATTTGTTACATTGCTAATTACCTACAAAAAGTGTTTCTTAAATTAATGTAATCTGATTAGTTCCTTTTTGATTACTCAAACAAAACAGTGAACACATTATTGTTGTGTGAAACAAGACCCTGTGTTGTGATATGCAGAAACAGCAGTTACTACCCTGCAGAAAAAAACACAACCACATTGACCATCAAAGACCAGATTAGACCATCTGAAACCAGTTACCAGCAAAAGCTGGTCTTTAATTGGATTTTTCAGCAGAGACTGTCTCATCTAAGATGGAGTTCCCCGTTCAGACATGTGATTCTGCACAGTATTACCAGAAGGGGGAGCACTCTTCCTCATTTGCACATGAGAAGAGCACTACTGGAGACAAGACAATTGAGACTGAACACAACAAACCCTGTGACCCAGTGGCCTAATGGATAAGGCATCAGCCTCCGGAGCTGGGGATTGTGGGTTCGAGTCCCATCTGGGTCGTTCTTTAGACATCAATAACTATTGTTGCAGAGAAAAGTGCTTAGACTTCTGCTGCACTTCATCATGGGGTAGAAATGATGTCTACAACATCATAATCAAGGCTGTTTAAGGCACTACAAGTGTGTTCATGTTTAACCTTTCACATGTGTTTTGTATTGTGACAGAATTAGTGAAATTAGCTGCATAACCCAATACAGCATGTGAAAGCTCAATTAAGATACAATAAGATATATAATTATGAAATATGGTCTAGTAGATGAACCAGTACTCCTTGCAGTCTTCCTGAAGATCATAATAGAAGCCTTTGCCTGCACCCCTGTGGCCTAATGGAAAATGCACCAAGAATCATTGGAGAACATAAGGATCTTCTTTATTTGTAGGACAACCTTTGATACCCTAATTACCCTTGTCTAAAACAGAGAATTTTGAGGATTTACATAATGTAGAGGTTCTACAGATGTTCACTGGTTCTTTTCAGAACCTCCACATTATGTTGAGGTTTTTGGAGCTTTAAAAAGGTTGTAGACAAACACACACACACATCTGCAAAAATTATGTTGGCCATGTGGCACAGTGGCTTAATGGATAAGCCATCAGCTTTCAGAGGTGGGGATTGTGGGTTTTAGCCCCACCTGGTTTGTTTTCTAGGTTCTTTGTTAGAGCAATCTGCATAACCCTATAAGCTCCTGCGGACTACATGTTATGTCTTCTTGTACACTTCTTGATTGCCCAAAGCCCAAGAAAGACCAATCTGAATGTCTTATTTAAAAAAAAAAAAACAAAGAAAAATGTAATGTGTAAATTCACATGTACAGAGTCCAGTCTGTTTCTAATGTGTACTAATTGTGATCAGAATGATAGTCCTTGACCGTGGGGGTGAAGAACAACTCCATATTTGCACAACCTAAAACAAGGCCGAAACCAGGGTTGCCCAACCTTGCTCCTGGACATCTACTCATTCTGCTAGCTTTAGTTCCAACCTTATTCCAACATACCTTGGCCAACCAACCAACAGTGTCAGTGTTTATGGCCCATATACTATCTAAGATGGAGTTCCCATTCAGGAGAGTGGTTGCGCATGAGAACAGCTCTACTGGAGACAAGACAGCTGACTTAACATAACACCTGTGACCCAGTGGCCTAATGGATAAGGCATCAGCCTCCGGAGCTGGGGATTGTGGGTTCGAGTCCCATCTGGGTTGTCCTTTAAAGTCTGAAACCATAGTTGCAGAACTTTGTCTTTAAGAAAACTGCTGCACCTCACCGTGGGGAGTAGAAATAAAGCTAAAACAATATCAGCCAGTTTAATCAATGACATTTAGGGCACTACAGGTAATGATATTGCAAACATGCAATTGAATTTGTATATGAGAATAAATAAAGCTCCATGTTAACAATGTTACATTATATCAAATGTTCATAAATAGACATCTATTTTTTAATCCAGGATTTTGAATACAGATATACTGAATGTAGGAACAGTGCCATAACTGCAAGCTGCCACTAGAGGGGAGCACAACCTTTATGTAATTCAGTTTGAGCGTCACTCAGAGAACCAGTACAATCCAAGCTTGTTACTAAATGAAAGCATGATATGAAAGCATCCATACCAGCATGTAGAATTTCCACTGAAAACCATTGCAGATTGAATGGAAAGCTCAATTAAGATAATTCTGTATTAAGCTACAATACTCCCCCCAAGACCACAAGCTACTATATAAGCAGCACTACTGAACAAATTATCTCCTCGTACCATATAAGATGATGTAGTGACCCTTCTCATTCAGCTCCTGTTTTTACAACTTCCCTGCATGTGGAAGTGCAAGATATAGCTGTTTAATAAAGCAACCAATCGCCTCTTTAAAAATGCATGCAGGCTTGTGGCGCAGTGTAGGCCCGTGACGCAGTTCACAGCTTACTGTGTGAAATGGGGGGCGATCAGTAGAATTTAGAAGCTCTGCCAAAAGAGAAAACCTCACCATCTGTGTCATCTTGCATCTTTCAAGTGTTTACAAAGCTTGAAAGAATATTCTCATTTCCCCACGTCCTCAATCAGTGATGTGTGAGAACTGCCAGTGACGGTAGTTTACAGGTTCACTATGTGCACCCTTAAAATAGGGGTTCTCCTGAGGTTCCTTAGTAAAGATAGTAAAGGCTTATATGTAGAACTAAATATCTATATAGAAAAATATTTTTTTCACTAATATATATATTAATATAATATATATATATATATAACATTTAAATGGTATTGTTAAATGTTAATGGGAGTTGGCTAGATAAATACTTCTTATGAACTGAGAACTTAAGTTCTTAAAAGAACTTTTTAACTAAAAAGGTTAAAAAGTTGACTTTGTTATGAGTCCAATAAGAGAAATGACCATTTTAAAGCAACACTATGCGCCCTATTTTAGCAATCTTTAGGCGAGTCGTCAACCGTGCAGCTTGATTTAGGGGCGTCAGTGTGTCTTTGTTATCGTAACAATGGGAAAACCCAAAACACGCAAAATGCATGTACTAAGTCTGTTAATTATTCAAAGGTGTGTTTTGGGGTGTAACGTGCAATAAACCAATCAGTGTGCCACTTGCCATTCCCTTGCCAGGTGCAGTTTGACTTTGGATTCCAATGGTACATCACGCACGGTCTGGGAAGACTTGCTGAAGTGGTGGAGCACCTTGCCTCTAGAATAGTGTTGTTTTAATTTGTTTTCTGTTTCTTGTTGATGTAAAAGTTTGCATAGCTGTCAACTGGACATGTGCACTGCTGCGTGTCCATGTGTGCATAACAAGCAGAGGTGTGCACGTTTTGGGCACACGCCTGTGTTGACAATTCACTGCCAAGATAGCAATGAACGCCTGACTGTTGACATCTGTCTAGGTTGTTTTCAGTCAGTGGCGCACCTGTGTTGTACGTTGCCAAGATAGCAATACGCAAGAAACTTTCCTAAACACACCTCATTTCGAGACCACCACGCCCATCGGCGTAGATATATTTGCAAGCACCATTGCTATTTAAACGATGCAGGTGGAAGGTGTGAAAATAGATTGTTGGCGGGTTGTTAGATAGCAATGACCATAATGACACGCCTTGCACAGGGTGGAAGACAGGGCGCTATGTAGCATTCTTTTGCACACCTGTACAGATGTCCTTTTCTTTTCTGTAAATATATTTTTCAGCTCTTTATTACCTTTATTACCTTTAGTACTTTCTACTTTTTTTTTAATTTATCCCCTACCCTATTTATTGTTTAGTGTCATTTTCCTTTAGTTTAAGACTGTGTTCTGTGTTTCTTTGTTACTTGTCATGCGTGTTGCTCTCACCAAGACAAATTCCTTGTATGGGTAACATACTTGGTGAAATAAAGAGATTCTGATTCTGATTCTGATTCTGATTCTTTTCTCCAAATAACAGCTTTGAAATCACAGAGACGCTTCACTGCCCTGTAATATGGAGAATAGCGCTTGGCACTCTGCTAACTGCAATATGTAACTATGTATGTAAAATAATTTTTTTGTTGAGATGCTTTTGGAAAACCCAGCCTTGATATGCTTTTAACTTACACTTGACCCAAAAAACATGTAATTAAAACAAACAAATGAGCAATTAAACAGTAAAATAATGCATGGGTTCTGTACAAAGCACTAGTTCTTAATTTATTTATTTATTGAGTGGTTGTCTGTGGGAGCCATGAATCACTAGGCCTGGCAGTAGTGATGCTCGAATGGTCATATGGAGGATGGAGAGGTGCTGAAGCATGCTTATGTGTGTGTGGGTCAAAATAGAGTGAACGATGAACTATCGGAAGTGATTCACCACAAGTAGGAGGCAGAAAACCAGTTGTCGTGCCACACAGAAAGCCATTCTACAGGGAAAGCCCTCATATGCGTCATCAAAAACTGAATTTCCTCATTTTATGAAAAGAGTTCAGTACAGTGTGTAAAACACTGATCACATTTCAAAACACACTGTTGAACCCCCAATCTAAATGGTTTATATATGCAAACTAAGCTGCTTAAACAATCTCCCTGTTCAGGGGACAGCAGTTTAACTCCGCCCACTCACAGTGGAGTCTCAATGCAGGGCAGCCAGTCAGAACAGCCCTCATTTACATTTAGTAGACCTAAAGGCACAGTATTAGAAACAGACTGTTCAGTTCTAAGGAATGAAAGAGTTGGAAAATGGTCATAAAGAAATAAATGACGTGCTTCAAATGGTACCATAGAAGAACCACTTTTGGTTCTATAAAGATCCATGTTTGTAATAGAGATGTGTAAGATAAAGGACCCTTTTAAACGTCTAAAGAACCTGCCTTCGATGTAAACATTCTTCACACTTATATCTCTGTTACAAACAAGGTGACACAATGTGGTTTTAGGCATCCAGGCGTCCAAGGGGAGCTGGTGTTTTTAAGGCATGTCTAGCCCCTATAAACTGGAGGGGAGATTGTTTGTTTAGACTTACACTACAAACAGTTGTTAAATTCCTGCTACAGAGTCCAGAAGGATTCCTGGGAGGGACCGATAAGAGGAAGTGAGACGGACTGAGAAGACATTGTCGAATTATTCACTAAAAAAAACAGAGATCTTTGCTTTTCTTATTTTCTATATTTTTGGATGCCAAATAAGGCCTGTTGTGTGTTATGGCAAGATGTTTTAGCCTACAATGGAACTCCTCAAATACCTCAAATTCAAGATCTCTGTAATGTAGTTTTTACTAGTACAAACTCTCATTTCAGAGATCAGCTATAGTAATAATATCCTACAGATGTTTACAGATTAACAGAAACATTCTGGCCAGTCATATTACCAGGACGACATAGCATCAATGTAATTTTGACTAGTCATTTGCTACCTTTGATTTACATTGACTTTCAATTTCTCTGTAATTGCATCTTTACTAGTAATGGTAATACTAGATATCTATAATGTAACTGTGACTAGTAAAAACTTCAGGTTCAAATATGTGTAAAAAAAAAAAAAAAAGAAGCTAATTCTAAATATGTCCAATTTAGTTTTGAGAAGTTGTAATGTGCATTTAGCATGGCAGTATGCCATAAGTCTGTTTCTTGTTCAAAATATGTTGCATGTTGCCTTGTTTACCATCAGGGTGAAATCTATCCCCATGTCCTCATTTTCTTTGTTTACTCAAAATGTAGGCCATGACATTGTTAGTTAGTTTCCTGCTATTATATGACATATGAAAGGGTTGTGCTAACTGTTATATGCTTTTTATACTTTGCTGATACTGTTAAAATGCTAATAAATTATTTGTATTTAAATCAATTAAAAGGTATTTAAAGATCAACACTAGCATCAGTTTAACCTTATCTAGCTATTTGACTCCATCAGCTAGGTCTCTGTTCTAAAGGCTGAACGACTCTACTGAGGTTACAGAGGCTAAACAACACCACTCTGTCCAGCCACACAAGTTATTTAAGACTGAGAAATGTGATCATAAGAGAAATCAGGGAATCTCTGTCACAGCATCATCACACATCCAAAACACTGTGACTCATGATGGTCTGTTCGTAAATAGCCCAGCAGGAAGTCAGCAAAGCAGGAAATGTTTTACCACAAAAATAAAGAAACATCCATCTTCATTGCTGTCAATCTGGCAAGCTGTTTTTTACACTGTGTCTAAATTTCAAGATGAACGGACGAATAGAAATGCTTCAAAATAACTTTTGGCATTGACTTCCATTGAAGGTTAAGAAGGTTTTTTTCTTCTTCTGCAAAAAAAGTCCTTTTGGAGATACAAGCATTTTGTTTCTTAACACAGACATTATCCAAAAATGCACTGATTAGTTTTACATCTGACTGCATGCAAACCCATGGGTCTGCACTGTATTGTACTCCACTGTAGTCTGCTCATAGAAGTACCAACAGATTAAAGCCATACCATTTGAAACTGGGAGAGCATCGCAGACATAAATCTCATACTACGAAAGGCCAAATGTGTCAGGTCCACCAAAACAAACATCAGGTTTAAATTGGCCCCTTCATTCAGCAAAATGCCAGTGGTCAACTGTGACGCAGCAGAACATTGTGCCATAATCACCATATTAACGCAAATAGAGTTTAAGCAGGGTCTGAAAAGTTCGCTTGTTTAGAACACATTAAAAAGTGGAACACAAAAGAGCACCAGCTGTCTGATGGATGCTGCGAGGCTCTGGCATTACTCTGCCAGTTCCTGTCTGACACCTTTCACTACCATTACCGCTCTGGCACTGCTAACAATCCATCATCGCTGTCCGCCTGGCACTGAGAGGAAGTCGTTTATGAACGAAAAAAAAGGTCATAGAAACTTACTATGAGCCCAAATTTCTTTTCTGTTTTTTCAAACACACAACTAACAGTGGGACACAACAAAACCCCAAGGAGACTCTTCAATACAGGCCCTACACATATTTATTAGGTATTACTGTCCAATATATGGACCACAATTTTTATCAAATGCAAAAATAGGGAGAATAGCTTCTCTATCATTGCTACTCTCTGGGCTCGACACACTGTTAACTGCACTATAGCACGGAATCAGGCGAAGTGAGCTGGACAATGCTTGCGAGAAATGCGTATCAGTAACCCAAGTCATATTTGTGTAAACATTCTGGCAAATAATTTCTTTCACCGGTGGTTCTGTATCTCTCAGCTCGCCCAGAAAAAACACACAACTTTTTTTAGTGGTGGTTCAATGTGTGAACCATGCCTATCCCGACTGTAGGGGGAGCCCAGGAGCAGGAAAAACCCATTTTCACATATTGGCACCGCATGTTGTTACTGCATTCATCTTGACTCCAGGCTTATCATTTTGTTTGACTATTTAAAGACAGCATGAAGAGGTGTTAATATGGCCGTGTTTCTGTATGTTACTGCATGTTTGAGGACTGTGATCACTGTCTGGTAGTGGAGTTATAAACTGAGCTTTTAGTCAGTGGAGTAAACCTACCTTTAATCAGTCCATTTGACACAGGAGAGGACTAACGCTGTGTGTGAAATACATTAAAACCATGTAAAACTACATTGGATATGTGCTCAGCACCTCCAGCATGTGTTCAGTTCCTTCAACTTTTGAAACTAAGAAAAATAAAGTGTCAAACTATTTGCTTCACTGATTAAGTATTATCCTTTTCTTGTTTGACTGAAAATGAACGTCCTTACAGACTTACATATCATATTAGGCCCGTTTTCCAAATCCAGACTTTGACTAATGCTAAGCACAGCAATTAAAAGACTGTGAAAAGACTTTGAATATATTAATAAAACCAATGTCTGACACTCTCTCACATCTCAAAACAATTTGTTATTACCCACAGTTTTTAGTCACCAACTATCATTTTGCAAAGACTGTGAATCTTGCAAGCCAGCAACTCAATTCCTTTTGAGATTATTTCCCATCATGCCCCTGGTGGAAAAAGAAAAAGTGCAGAATGTGGATATGACCCTTGCTGCTTCCTGTTTGGTCTTGGAGAGCACTTACCTATTGTTTATTCACAATGCCCACATCACGATTGGCACGAGCAAAGACTAGAAATTTGTGACAATATTAAACATGGACTTAAGAGTTCATCGTCCTTACACCAATTAATTGTGAGGACGGGAGCGCGCTGCAACCCTAGCAATACTCATGTGGTTTTATTCAGACATTGGACATTGAGTGAAATTATTTGGTGTAAGGCATAAGCCTAGTCTTAATCTCTTTTTTTTAAATAATGAAGCATCACTGGTTCAGTCTAAGACTGGCCATGTTTACAAAAACAACCTAAGTTTAACAGTATTTTAACAGCATAGCTCTGAGCTTATTACTAAAAGTCCATAAAATACCAAAATCCTAAATGGCAATTTTGCAGGAGAACTTCTAATCTCATTAACTTTTGGTGGAATTCAATATAAGAAGTCATTTTGGAGCATTTTGATCCTTTCATCATGACATTTTTACATGTAAATGTAAAGAACAGATCCAAATTATGTCTAAAGTGAAAAATGGAATGAGATACCAGATTTTAGCGACAGTGATGATGTGTACCGCATGAAATATATACATTTATATGGTGTATATGTTTTTATTTTGTTCTTTGTCTATTTTGTCTAAGCTATCCAAAGAAACCTTCATGTCTGCCAACTGCTGCTAAGCACACTTATAAACACACTTTTCTCACACCCCCACACGTTTATCCTTTAAAGAGTTAAGCCTTAATAACGTCATGGAGAAGGCCTAGAAATCACATTTAACTCAAGTGTACATCATTCTACTAGTGTCCCTAATTAACACAGCTTCATTTTCAAAATGAGTTCAATTCATCAATTGATCAAGACACCCCTCCGCTCACAGAACTGCAGTTCTATTCGAACCAGTCCACAGGACGCGTGTCCAAAACGCATCAGGCTTGTTGAAAGCTTCTGTTGCTGAATTGTGTGGTAAGAATGCTGGAATAGGTCCTCCTAAATTTGTGTAGGTGTCACTCCACAGTAGTGCACCCGTCTTCTAAATCTTTGTAGTGCTGAAGGACTTTTGCAGTTAAATGGGGGCTCTAATCTGCCTTTCCAGCAAGTCTATGAACAGCTATGTCTGGAATTGTCTTGGTCTCCCAGGCCTCAACTTGACCTCCACGGCTGCTGATTGTTGGAACACGGTTTGAGGAGTAAGTGCAATCATAAAGCTTTGAAATTTGCATTACATTGGCTTTCCTAATGATCACTGTAAAATACCCATAGCCCCAGAGTTCATCATGTCTGAGACACTGGTAAATGTTACCTGAGAGCTCAAATCTTTTGGGGTGTGCCTTTCTTTTTGCGCTCCCTTTCCTGGACACAGCATAGACAGGAATGGCCTGCTGATACAGTATCCTTTTACCTCTTGATACAGCAGTGAGGGGTGAAGCAGCAGGTCA
This sequence comes from Salminus brasiliensis, assembly GCF_030463535.1. Taxonomy (NCBI): domain Eukaryota; kingdom Metazoa; phylum Chordata; class Actinopteri; order Characiformes; family Bryconidae; genus Salminus; species Salminus brasiliensis. The sequence continues at coordinate 9,693,580 of NC_132900.1, forward strand.
GCCAGGCCAAGGGAGTTTTAAAAAGGGAAGGGAGGCTCAAGTAGCTCACAGACAGACGGCACACTTGCACTGGGCCCCACGCCAGTGCATTTCCTCATGTCTGACATTGTAAAAGCACTGGGTGACGCAATGCTCAGAGTTTGGACAACAGCTCCAGCCAAGTTCCCTCCCTTTTCCCCCCTCACAGAACATTGAAGATTTGCCTCTGCTTACATAGCCTAGCATACACAGCTCATAAAGCCTGAGTATTTTATGAGAGTTATACTGTTGTTAAAACACTCTAGTAGTCTATATTGAGATCATTTGATTGTACTTAAGCCAAGATAAATACACAAAGCTCGAGTGGATCTCTGGGTTTTTTGCTAGGCCTAACGTTGTGTGAATCTACTGTAAATTTATTACCATCTGCCTTCTCTGAAGAGAATAATATACTAGATACCTGGCTTTTAAGATTAGAAATGACTAGTGGTAACCAACCCTGCTGCTGCTGCTCTACCTTTCTGCTAACTTTAGCCCTAACTGACCCACGTGATGCAGCCAATGACCATGTTCAGAAATCCTTAGCTGCACTGTGTTTCCTAGGATTCCTTAGCAGTACCCTTATATTTCCTAAACTAGTGGTTCTTAATAACAGTCCTGGTGACTTCTTGTCCTACATAGTCATACAATCTTATGGCCTTGTGAGATGGATTAGGTGTGTTAAAGCAGGAAATACATTACAATTGTGCATGTCAAAGGATCCCCATGATATAGACCAAGCCTGGAGTTCTCAGGGACCCCTAAACAGCAAAGATTTCTGCTTCTAGTGAATTCACAATATACAGTATTTAAAAAGGGGGAAATTGGACAATGTGGGGTAAATAAATAGATACATAATTAATTTTAATTAATTTATTTTAATATTTTAAAATAATTTTATTATTATTAACAACAACAACAATAATATTAATAATTATAAATACTTTTTCACTTTTTACTTGGAATCTCCCTTAAAATGTCTGAACACCCCATAAGGTCAACTTTGCAGGAAAGAACTAGGATAATTGAAATACATCCATCTCTTAATTAGATGAATAAGGAGTGTTAGATTTTGGTTGAAGGTGAAACCTGCAGGTGACATGGTGACCACTGCCCTACAGTCAGGCTAGTAGCCCTGCATCACACAGCTCACACTTTGGTAATGAGCGACAGCTATGTTAGCTAAATTGGGCCAAACGGATGTCAACAACAGTGCTAGGCAGTGCTATCCTGCCCACTCCTACCACTGAACAATCAGAGGCAAGTTTACGTCACTCTCTTACCGTTTCACAGACTTCTGTGGGCACTTCAGCAGTGCGTCAAAGTCCAAAGCCCAAAAATAGCACCTGGCATCTCTACTGGAGAGAGTTTTCATCTCAAATTCCTCCAAAATGAACACACGATTTAAGTACCCACAATGGATTTTTCAGGCAGACAGGAATGTTGCTTTGCTAGAGCTGTTAAACATGAGTCCGTACCTAGTTGGGAGTTTCCATAGAGGTTTCAGATGCTTTTTGATTTATTTATACAAGCATATGGGACCTAGATCTTTCAAAAAACAAAAGACAACAGGACAACTGTCCAAATTAACTTGAAACTCAGAAAAGATTACCCCAGTGTTTTGAATCCAAGCAGTGGCCCGTATCTGATGTGTATTTATTAGATCAAGATACATGGATGGTTACTGTGAAAGCAGTGACTCAGAAGGATTTCTGCCACTGTGAGAGGAGAGAGGTGCATCCGCTGAACGCCCACCTATTTCTGACCATCCTCCCCACCATCTAATAACACACTCAGTCTCAGTCTCTCCACCCACACAGTCCTTCTTGTCTTGTTGCTATACACTGACTATTCCATTCACATTGGCAAACATCAATGAGACTACAAATATTATACATACTTCAAAATTAGAATTAGAAGCAATAGTGTCGCATTCAGCCACAGGAGCATAAGTGAGGCCAGTACTGGAATGGAGCTCAATCAGTAGAGAGAATGCAGTAATACTGCTCTTCAGCACAATGCTGGTGGGGTTTGTACCCATTTTGCCCACAACTTGTACTGGGCATGATGTCCTTTGGCTCATGCGCAGCTGCTCCAAGGGTTCTCTTTCTATTGGCTGTGCTTTACAGTGGAGATTATACAGGTGTGAGCACAGCTGATAGTGTCTATCAGCAATGGGTAGCTAAATTTACTTTGCCATTTACTGTATATATTTGTCCTAATGATTTTAGAACAACCGCAATCACTAATGCAACGTATGTGTGCATAAGTATGAGTCTAATGCATTAGTGTCTGCATAGATTCTCATAGAAAGTCTGTTGAGGGTTAATTGCCAGGCTTGAGGTTCCATATTGGAAGAGACGGAAGCATTCTCCACCATCTGCTGTTATGATGTTTTTTTTTGTCAAGAGTGTGTGGTGTAGTCCAGTACGAAAGCCTATTCCCTATGTATTAGATATTAGATTAGATATTTTTTCCTATTCCAAAAACATATTTTTAAAACAAGCACACTCACAATAACAAGAAATCATCTCAAAATAGTGACTTAGATTAGCATGATAATGACTTAGCATTAGCATCTCAACATATTGATAGGATCATAAACAATAATGACTTAGCAAAGTAATATCTTAGTATCTCAAAATATAATCTAAGAATAATTACTTAGTATCTCAATATAATGAGGTTAGCATCTCAAATTAATGACCTAGCATCTCAAAATAATGATAGTATGTCACAATATTGACTTGGTATCTTAAAATAATGAGATAGCAATTCACTTAATAATGAAAACATTAATGTGGTGCCAGATTCTTTAACTATCAAAATGGGCTTTGATAGTCCAGAGAGATGCATCTGGTCTGTAAAAAGGCCTACAGAGAAATGATTTGACATTGAGCACTGTTGGGCATTAAAAAGTCTTGTTTAAATGCGAGACCATCCTGCTTTACCAATACAGATTAAAATAGTTCAATGCTCTTTCAGCAAGTCTGGGACAGATGGTTATTGTGCTGGCAGGGACTCACCTGTGCATAGGTTTATTTGACTCTTGTTAGTTACTATAACAGTGCATTTAAAAACTTTTAAAAAATAGGTAAGGGTAGCCAAGAATTCTGAACTCTGTCACTGAACTTTTATGTTCTTTTGAGTTCTTTGCATCCTTTGGCCGATCCCACAATCAAATGTGAAAATCTGATTAGACAGCCAGAGGTACTTTTTGCGATCCTCATAAGGAAATTAGGGCAGACCCCTAACAGAAGAAAACAACATAATGAATACACCTACTGTGTGGTACACCACAAGCATCCTGACACTGCTTCTAATGAGTCAATATAACCACTATAAGGTGCACCAATTGCTGACACACACATTCAGCTGCACAAATACAGCTTGTATAATCTCTCCTAAAAAGCTAATGGAACTGAATGCTGTGGAGGAGCCAATGGGGCTCTTGGTCAAAGCAAAGGCCAAGCATCAAACAGAGGGTATGAAGCCCCCTAGTGCTTAACTGTGGAGCAGTAAATGTGTTCTCTAGAAAGATGGGGTGCCATCAAATACATTTAAGTTAATGTTTGTGATCCAAGACTGATGGAGCGGATGATACATTAAGGAGCTAAAGCTATTTTACCATGGTTGGTTGGGGACTGGCTACAGTTCTGGGGTGCCCAATCATACCCCTGGAAATGTCCCATCCTATGCAGTACAGGTACTACCCTGATGAAACCAGGGTCAGAGCTAACCAGTGGTCATCAAACCTCCACCTAAACATCTAGCCCACCTTGAAACCTGCAGATTTCACCCCAACCTTCTTAGATGTATCAGCACTAGAGGTGGTGACCACTGATCTGACAAACACAATAGTCCAAGCCCTACCAAAATGTGCACAACACAAACACGTGCAGGACAGAGGTTCTGCACGACCAACGTTTGGATCCTAAGTTCTGAAAGGCACAAAACCAGACCAAACACCCAGAGAAAAAGTTCCTTTCAGGAATCAAAACTTTCACCCAATGTCTAAATCCTCAAACATTAAGAACAGAAGCCTCATAAAAGTGCTGGACGTAACGTAATGTCCTTGTCTGAAAAGTGAGGACTAGCTCGCATTGGATCATATGACGGTGCAATTTTACGTGCACGGCGACCACATTGACTTACACACGCTTGTATAACCGTTTGTATAACACGCCGCCGTGCTCGGCTTCCCTGGACCAACCGCTCTCCTCCCTCACCACTGCTCCATTCACCCGCTCTCTTCCCCTACTTACTGATTTGCCCACACGGCTCGCACGCCGTCACTGGCCATGGGGTTTCCACGTGAGGCGTATGCCAGGCTTACATAAAGAGACTGGCGGCGCTGATGGCCAATGGCAGCCCGAGCTCCGTCGCTGACACGCATTCGCCATGGAAACAGGACGCCTGTAGCGTGTTGCGATTGGACGAAGCGGGGCTCGGGGGGAGGAGCTCGTATTGAGGTCATACCAAGCGCCCGGGATTCAGGGCAGCAGTGTGAGGGGAAACATTGCAGTGCAGTGTGTCAGCCGATACCGCTGAGCTGAGCCCAGATATTCGGGGGATATTTTTTAAAACACCTGCAGGACCACGACAGGGTGAGGCAGAATAGCTCTTGGAGACCTTATTTCGGACGAGAAGAGGTGTGTTGGAGACTGCTGAAGGTAGGGTTGTATAACACAGACATGCCATTGACAGTAATGCTTGAATATTATTGTAATTTTTTGGTGGAAAAAAGACTGTAAGACTTAGCCCTACACAGCCCAGCACCCGTAGAGCTCCAGCAGGAGCTGGGGTTTATATAAAGTCTGTGAAACGTGCTTTAACCGACATTGTCATAGGGGTTAAACATGCGCGTTGCATAACTGTGTCACGGAGTGGGTCAATGCCGGTCACTGGTCTAGTACTGGTCCTGCCCACAACTATTTCTGGAGCATATTATTTTCTTTTTCTTTTTTACAGGGATATTTCACAAGAATGCGATATTTTTAATATAAAAAATATTTTTTTAATGATTTAAGTCGTTAAAGTAGTTAATGAAGTAAATATAGAAGTGCGCAGCACAGTGTAGTAGCACTGTGGGCAGTGCTCAGCAGTAGTGGGTGGATGAACCCTTTCTCAGAAAGTGAACTGACTGGGTTGCAGTCTACGTCACTTGTGGTATAAACTTATATAAATATTATTTAGTTATTTATTGTTATGTTTTTTCTATACATAAAAATGTAAAAAAAAAAAATAATAAAAATCTCTTGGCCACTATTCCAAATGGTGGACATCTTATTGGGCTCTCAGGTCTCATATTTATTTGCAGGACAGTGTGGGCTGGTGGTGTCTGTTTTAGCAGTGCTCCAGGAAAACGCATAGGCGGTTAAAGCAAGGTTTGCCTTTGGCCAGTTCAGTGTGTAGGACTTAGAATCTGTAGATATTTTTGTTGGTGTGTAGGTGCTGACGAGTCTGTATGTGCGTAGCTGCTGTTGACACCATTATATGTGTGTGTGTGTGTGTGTGTGTGTATGTGTGTGACTTGACTCTTGTGAGCTTGTTATTAAAAGTGACCTAGTCCTAGATGAGGTGCTGCTCCAAATACCTTAATCTGGCTTTAATGTATTGAGCACACAAAAACTGTATGCCAGTTAGGACTAGGCGATATGGTAAAAACACTGTATCACGATATTTAAAGACGTTTTTCACGATACACAGTATTTATCATTACACATAAAATCACAGACTAAATACATCAGAAGCAACAAATTCTTAAAAACTACTGTTCAGATACTCTCCTGTACTGAGTACAGTGATTTTTATTCAACATCTGCTGCCTGTTATCTAATTAAACCAGTCTGATTACACTGTTGGCAGTAAAAACTGCAGTTGATCATTTTTTTAAAGCACTAACAATGTCCTCAATATGCTTAGAAAAGGAAATTGTGTATCACCATAACAAGATTTATCCTGATACGATGAAATATCATCATATTGCCCAGCTCCAATGTCAGTGTTGTCCTAACGAATTCGGTATCTTTATTCTGCATATTTAAAAAATCTAGTGTGTATGTTTGTTTGTTTTTATTTCAAAGCTCTAATTTTAGTCATTATCAATTCCCACCCAGTAGCTAGGACTCCACTTATCACTCAGCGATATCAGAGCTAGTATATGCTTCCTTCAATGCACATAAGGCATCAAACTGCTGTTAATGCAACTTCAGCTGAACACGCTTGGAGGAGAACATTGCCAGTTTTGTTACATTAGCTAACAGATGCCCATGTTGGCTTGCATCACACTGAGTGATGGAGGAAGAGAGAGGGCCTTCCTACCCACCCAGAGAGAGCTAGGCCAAAAGTGCTCTCTGGGGGGACTCCCAGCCATGGATGGCTGTGGCATCACTGAGGTCGGACAAGATAACAGAACTATCACCCCTGTAGCAAATATGTTAAACAAGAATTGCCATCTTTTAAAGAGTATCTAAACAAATTCTGCACTTGCTTAAAATGTAATTTATTATATTAATGGCTAAACAGTTTACAGGTGAACACTGGTAGATCAAATCCAATGCGGATTACTGCTTCAGGACAGTTTGAGGAATACTACCTTGGGGAAGTGTTGAGTAATATTAAGTAAAAGCAACTTGAACTAGATTGTTTAATTGATATGATAATTAATAAAATAATTTATATTATATAGCCATGTAGTTATACTACTATATAGATTCTGGGCTGATGCCAATACACAGTATCTGAATTAGCATTGCAGAGAAATGTAACCTTAATTTGCAAAGATCTTCAAATGTAGTCAAATAAATAAAAGGCAGACTTTTTCACATAGCAACCTGTCAGCAGAGTCACACATCAGTTCAAATATCAGACAAATTTAAACATCTATCTGTCCGATGTAGATTTTCTTGCAGATCTGATTCTGATATAAATGTGCATTCCAAACAATTTATCAAGTTAAGTTTGGATAACAGTATCAGTATAAGATAAAATTATCCATTACCATCCAGTCATGTTCTAAAGATGAGCAAATACCAAGAGGTAAATGTCAAACCCCCAGAGAAAGAAGTCATTGATGGGACTATTTTTGTGATAATGAATAGCCATTGTGGCCAAGTGCTTACGTACATGTCCAGTGACGTACATGGCAAATGGTCAACATCTGGTTTTGTCTCAAAGCACTGATTTGCTCACTTTCTAACACTCTTAACACACAGTCATCTCAGTGCTTGAGATCATTTACAGTCCAGTCTGGCTCTAAAATGTAAACCTGGTCCTACTGATCCTACTGTGCTGGTAATCGCATTGCATACGTGTATCGCCTATGTGATTCCTAAACAAAGTGAGGTTGGAGGTTTCATATGAAAATAAAGCAGCTTATATTTTCATTTGATATTGTATTGACGTACGTTTTATACTATCAGTTGAACCAATCTAATGGTGAACAGCACAAGAAATCGCAGTTCTGTATCATATTGTTTGTGTGTGTACTCTGTGAATGACAAGACTCATTCCCACCCCTGTTGTTCATGGAAGTTGACCTATTCAAATGAGTCCAAAGCCTGACTCCATTCTGGTTCTCCCTGCTGTAATATGTTTGTCTTGAAGCTTTAGAGTGGAAGAAATGCTAAGATTCTTGATTATAAGATTTTAAGATCTCAGGATCCTCTGATGTCTCCTATTTCATTGTGGAGTTTTTCGATCCCTAGCTTGGAGAAGGCTGCCGTGGGCAGACAGTCATAGGTGTTGGTATGGAAACACGCTTAGGGAGCAGAATTGGCAGGAAGGACTGGATTGGCCGCTGGGTTGTAGCATTCCACAGTGCAAGGCGTGGAGGAAAACAATCAATGACGCACAAAGACACGCTCGAGATGCAGTACGATTTGAGAGAAAAGTTCTTGGCTGTATCTCACACACTCCCATGAACAAAACCACAGGCACACCCACTATATTCAGACAGGATTCTTTATCACACTACTGCTTTTCTAAAGATGGTTCACATAGAAAGGGGCATTAATGGCACCCAAACTGTGATCTGGGCCTGTGTTCATTACGTTTCTGAGAGGAGTTGTGATCTAAGATCAGTTCTGTCATTAGGGGAGGTGGTGGGCCAACCATGGGTAGCAATGCAGCTGTGAAGCATGGTGGAGAAAGTGTACTTAGTGGTTAGGATGCTTTTCTATCTTAGAGCCCGGAAGGCTTGCAATCACTGAAAGATAAAAAAAGAATGAATGGTGATTTGAATCAGTGTTGACATGACACGATGTCAGCGATTGTTTCCTGGGTGGGTCACGCAACATGACAGTGATCCAAACTACACATGTAAATCTATGCAGCAGCTTGAAGCAACAAGTTGAAAAATCTTTATTTTCATTTATATTTGAATAATTTAATTTAACATTAAATTTTTAGTGTAACAAAAATATGTATATATTATATATTAGTAAACTGCAAAAATTTGAATATTGTGAAAAAATGTTTGATACTGTTTAAATGTATTAAAGCTCAGAATTATACATATATATCCTAATAATTCTAAAATATTCTAATAATTTGATATTTTGAGTTTCTGATTTTAATGAACTATGTCCTGTATATTCCCTTTTTATTATTTAAACTGCAAACAAATTAGTGAGGCGAGCTTTTTTTTATGAATTACTATGTAATTAATGCAGTTACTAAATACTAGTTGTTGTTTACTCACTGTAATTGGATACCATTGATCTATTATTTTAACAGAGATACATTTCCTGTGTTTGTTAAATCAATTAAACAGGCTTTTATCGCTATTGATGGACGATTGAAATGTTAGACAGCTTCACAAGGAGAAGCTAAACATTTAAGATAGGGACACTTATAGAATACAGTACCCACCCATGTAACTACCATGTGACTGTAGCTGTCTTACATGAAAGGTTTCATAATGCAGCTGTGTGGCAAAGGCAGACTCAACAAGCCTCCAGCCACCTTTAAAGCTGTCATCGAAATGTTGGGACTGGATTACCAAAAGGGGCTCATTTGGATGTTGCGCAAAAGCTGCCCACTGTCCCACAATACATACAAACACCCAGACAGTTGTTATAACATCCAGTAATATGAGACTGAGCAGAGCATAGAGCAGTTACCTGTGTGTATTCTTTTGCCTATAGTTGAAACATCTGTGTCTAAGACTTTGTTTTGTGTGTTTGACCCATTTTCACCTTTATTTAATGTGTGGGCATAACTCAAGGATGTGTGCCATGGACCGAATAAACCTATAGTGTAACATGCTTGTAGTGTTAAATAACCACATACTCACATAATTAAAGTATTATGTAAAAATAATGGTCCCGTCAGCTACTTATGCAACGTCTTATCAGTGGTAGAATATGACCTGTATACTGAACATGCTTAATTTGTCACTGCAAATGAGTTCTCTGGCACAGTGACATTTCAATTAATTAATTATTAGCTCGGTTCAGCACAAAGTATTTTGTGTGTGTTAACTGTTTCTTGTCTGATCTTACTTTGACATTATGCAAGTCCTTATATAAAGGCAGTGTGTGTGTGTGTGTGTGTGTCTGCTCCGCATTCAATTACATAAATGTCTCTAACTTGATACTTAGTTATAAAACACACTTCTAGGTTGATTATCAAGATTATTGAGTTGATAGTAAACACTGACACATGGCACTAAGGATATTTTGTGGTTTAATTAGTTCTGACTTTTTTTCCAATCTACCTGTTGAATAATGATGATAGCTCATGTATAAGACATAATTATCTAAAATCAATGGTGTTGGGAATTTGTCTCCTACTGTACTGCAGTAATGGTCTCTACCTTCCTAGGTTTATGTTGGACCATTGCAACTTTAGTTTTAGTGCCTTACAGCTCTATAGCCCTTTGGTCCATGCTTGGAATTGAGCATGGGGACCAAAAAGTTATATTTGGCTGCTCTGGAGCACCGTCCTGTTGTCAGTACTTTTCCATTGAGATTATACATGTGAATGCTATGGGTGCATCTTAAAGTAGTTAAATTCATCAATTAAATGAGGTATCTGGATACTTATGGTGTACGTATGTTAATTTATATGTGCACTGCAGAGAGGCAACGTTTTGGTCAGTATTGGTGTTTAGGACTTTCACTTGCTATAAATTACATCCTGAGGCAGGGTAGACCTAGAAACCTAGAAATTAAAAGACTAGTGCATATCCTACATTTATGTTGTATTGTATTTTATTGTCCGCTTGTAATATTTGTGGGTGTCTGTACTAAAAGCGGAGTGGGCGTGGCTAAACTTCTCTAGGCTGACTGGGTGGATATCTGCAGATTTTCATGACATCACAGTTATGTAAATTAATTATCAGGATCTTTTGACAGCTTAGTTTTCATATATGGACTGAAGATAATAGTATATCAACTGTGTTTCTAAAAAGTGAAGAAAATGTGTTTTGCCGTGGTGTGGGTCCTAATAACATCTTACAGTGATCTTACATGAAATATTTCTTATAATATTATGAAAAATCAAACGCTAAAAGTAAGGGTGGACAGTTATAGCACAAACATATAAAACATCTCAATACAGTGTAAAGGTATAAGATCACTAAGGGAAATACAAGGTAATATTTATTGGCTTAATAACATTAATGGCTATTAATGGCTAAATATGCTATATATGTTACTATACCGTTTTGCCTCTTGCTGTGCACACATACTGGTTGTTTACAATAAACACAATGCAGGGTACAAATGTTTTTTTGTTTTTTTTGTTTTTGTTTTTTTTGTAGCCAAATTCTCTTCTTTACTCATTTATGGCTTTAACCAGCTGATCTAACATAGCTATAACCATGTTAAACTGCAGTGTTCTTCTAAACTGACCTTAAGGAAGCATATTCACCACGGAATTAGCCTGCAGGCTACTTAAGTTTACCGGAAGCAGCTCTTTACTCTGTGCTGGGCAGGCCATAAAGCTTTTGGGCCATGGAGTCATTTAAACACAAGTTCTGAGAAAAAGAACAGGTTATGTCAATGCTTTTGTTTTTGGGGGAAACATATTAGGTTTGAAGAGGCTGATTTCTGAAGTTACTGTTTACACCTGGTCACCTTATGTGACTAGTTTTTTAGCCACATGCATTTATATTCGGTAGTCAAATGAGTCTCTGGTTAGTCCGATTGAAATCCAATTGCTGTGTAGGACGGAAAATGCAAATTAACTCAGTAAAGCAGTTATTAATGGTGTTTTCGGACCTGTATCATGTTTAAATGAGTCTTGGTGTGTTTACACTTGCATTTGTATGTGGCTCAGCCTTATCCAGATATAATCTCAATACTTAAGACGCATGAAGTGAGCAGGTGTAAACAGGTTGGTCCTAGAGTAGCTGGGTTATGGAATACAGTCTGTATTTTTGTTATAGAGATAAGCTGGCAGCAACTGGTCAGCCACTGGGCTAATTGCTCAGAAATAATCTGTTGTTCTTGCATCTGAGTTGGGTGTTCATTAATTTAATTAACAAACCACTAGATATCTGTGTTTAGATGAGACAGAAAAAAACATTCCCAAGTAAATGAGTAGATAAAATCAAGTAAGAGTTTAAGACTCTGTGGTATATCCAGCATCTGTCAACACCAGAAGTGAAGTTTTTTAGGCTCTATTGTTATCTTCTTTTAGGTTCTTTTGGTTTTGAAATAAAATGATAAACCATAGAAATAATAATGAAATTAAACAGAGAAAATTCATCTGTAACTGTAACTTTCTGTAAAGTTCTAGTTTCTAGCCACATCTTTTGGTGCTTCATTGGGGGAATTTGGCCAAATACGGATACATTTGTCGCACATCATCATATATTATCAACCCACTGATGCATCGGTCACACTCTAATTTAGAGCACTCTAAATTAGGTATAGATTATCTTAGTATGAATATATTTTAACATTTATTTTCATACTACATAGAGGCCATAGAGCAGAAGCAAGTTTGAAGCAACACTACTTACACTGCAGTATAAAAACCGACACTTTCAAAAGTTCTGGTAGCTCAAACCACAAAACATCAAAGCCTCTGAAATGTTTATGTGGCTAGTGATCTGATTTAGATGATCAGATTATGCTCACATCGAAGGATGCACAGCACTTTTAATAGTCATGTCGGTAGAACTGTATATCAGATACTATTCCTGTCACACACGACTCATCACAATTCTTGTTATTGAGATGTGCAAACAATGCTGCTTCTGCACTATGGCAGGAAGATGCTGAGAAATCAAACCTGAATTCTGGAGTACTACACCAACTACAGTAAAATGATTCTTTGGAGTGGTCGAAGAAGCATACATTTTTGATTCCCTAAAAAACTTGCATAGTTGTTTAGAAGCCTTAGATCAATGTACTTTACAACCTTCAGATGTACAACATGGTAATTTAGGTCTAATTAAGTGCTTTAAAAACATTTGTATTTACATTGTACATTATATTTATTGTCTCATTGGGAAATGGGTCATATTTGTAACTTTTTTTAATAGAAATATCTGGATGTATGCTGAAGACATACCTTTGAGGATAGAACCTCCACAAGTTTCTACACCAATTAAATGTTTTCCCAGAATTGTGTGTCTAAAACAAGAACTGTAGAAATGTAGGCACTTAGCGACCTGTTTTATGAGCCTGTATGAGATAAGTCACTGTGCTAGATTGCTAAAATGATTCAAATTACGGGTTAGTAAACTTACTTAACTGTGCACGGCTGCAGCCATTAAGGAACCCTGACGTACAGTTTTCCTCAGTTTTGCTTTGGCCTCTAGGTTACCAGGTTACTCTGGGTTCTTGCCAGAGACTCAGTCTCTTCTTCCATTAGTCATAATCGAAGGGCACATTGTTTGGGCTGTGAAGTCCACAAAATAGTTGTAGTTCACGTGAAGGAGCCACAGAACGAGTGAGTCATTCGATAGGATATGTCTCGAAGGGCGTTGAATTTGTTGTGTGTAATTGTTTGGATCGTACCCTACAACTCTTGCTTCACACAAAGATGATGGGTGGTTTCAGTAGAGAATCAGGGACATATGAGCATGTCTGAATCTGCCTCAAGATGTAATGACGTAGAACAGTTCTCAGGAATTATAACTGCTTTTCTTATATACATACTGACCCAGATCAAAAAGAGTTTTTAAAAAAACAATGTGTTTCTTCCCTAAAAGTTTTTTTTTTTTTTTCAAAAAAAATTATAGCAACACCTGACAAGCTTATGTGACATATGCTGTGACATACATATGTGACAAGCTTAGTCTGTGACTTTAATTTTGATTATCAACATTTCATCCAGAAATCATCTATGCAAGCTCTGTACAAGGCAGGACACGCTCACGTCTCCTGGACCACAGTTGGATTTGTAGCTTCCGTTTTGAAATGCAGTGAGCCAAGAACTCAAAGTCAAGAGCCTCCTGAAGGTGTCTTTCCTTAATTTGGACAAGCTTGGGCCCTGGCCAGGAAACCTTGCTGCATTAAATCTGTTTAGTGCACATACCTGAACCAGACCTATTGTAGTTAATTGGGGATTAGTTAATCCTATCACTAACCCACTGTAGCAGACTACTACAGAGAATCCAGCACAACCATTGGCAGAATCTCAGAGGTTTAGTTTGTAGGCTTCCGTTTGCATGGCTGACCTAATTGTATCCTCGACTATACTGTTTACTTCAGTAGAAGTGGCTACTGGTAATGTTTTTTTAGGGCAGCCTAGTCTTTGTTGTGGGTTTGAATTGCACAAATAGAGTTTGTTGCCAAATAGAGTTTTAAAAGTATTGAAAGTTTATTATATTTTTTAAACAGCAAATTAGCAAATTGCTAAGCTCCAGTATTTTCATGGTTAAAAGTAGGGAACCCAAAAACACCTGTTGGAAATATCAGCAGTCTAAACCTGTTGATTTGTATCTTTTTATGAAACTGCAGGGCAAGGCAGGAAAGTCTTTGAAAGGGCAGCAAATCCCCTGGGAGATGTGTCTGGCCTACCAACCAGCAGAACCTGTGGGGAGGCCTCCAACAAGGCTAAAGGGCAGAGTACATAGCTACAGAGGCATTATCCCAGGTTCAGACACCTTTAAAGACCCAGATGGTGGTCCTCGAACAGAGCACAGGCTAGCCTGGAGACCATTTCCCAGAGCTAAGCTAAACTGGCTAGCTTTGATGTTCCATCTCTGTGAGCTTCTGTTTTAAGAAGGGCACCAGACAGACAGTGCCCTTTAAGATTCTACTTTGAACTTTAAAACTTACCTCTCTGTAGACATAACATTTGTTTATCAGAGGTGTGCAGCTTTAGTGTATGTTCTTTACTAGCAATGATATTTGATTGTTCACTTTTAACCCAGTTTGACTATCCAATATTCTAGGGAAGTGATACAAACTCTTAATGAATGTACACATTTCACTAGAAATGCCCCCCTGATCTGACCGAGTCTCTTAATGCTGAGCATCGTCAAATAAAGATTTGATCTTTGTGTTTGTATTTCTTTGTTTTGTGGAAGTAATACAGCCACACAGTTTAGATCAGATGAGCTGCTGATTAATACAATCAGTTAAATCCCTTTATTTGTATTAGCAATTTCTGGACTGATTGGTTTAGTTTAGTAGAGACTTTTCTTTAAATCACTGTTTTATTGTGTGTTTAATATTTTACAATCCAGTCTGACTCTCCTCAGCTCCCAGCTCTTTGACAACACTGTGTTAAGTCACTGTGTGTGTGTTGTGGTACATGAAGTGGACGGATATTTATTTACCTTCTAAGAACGTCATCACTGCAGCTGACTGGCAATAATGCCCATTAGTAGCACATTGAGACCACCAGATGGCACTCTGAACACTGTGGTCAAAATAAAGACTCGATTAGGGTTGAAATAGCTGATATATGATTCACTAAAATATGCCTGGGTCTGCCCTGATCATGATCCACTGGGTCGGCTAAAGCTTTCCACACCTCTGTTGGTGAATACCTATTTTAATATAATTAGTCAAGAGTTGCTGTGCTTAGCTTAGCTTAGCATTCTAAAAAAGGATAGGGTTTCTGAGTGGTGCAGCCATCTAAGTGTTGACCCTGTCATTGGGAGATTTGCAGGTTATACCACAGCCATCCATGGCCAGAAGTCCCAGAGAGCATAAGTGGTCTTCCTCTCTCAGGGTGTGTAGGATGGATTACCCTTTTCTCAATCTTTCAGTGCTGTGCTGGCCAGGATGGGTGTCTGTTAGTTAACATAGTTGAATTGGAATTTAGCAGCGGCAAGTTCAGCTGTCCAGTGATGTTGCTTTAGCGCCATTTCAAAAAGAAGCGGTTCGCATGCTTCATGTGACTGGTGTACTATGGTGTAGGTCAAAGGGGCCAATTATTTTTCTGGCTTATCCTTAAAGCAATGCTTTGACAATCAACAAGTGACTAATCTGTAACCTGAAACCACATCAAATTGTTAAGTAAACTCAAACAGACACACTGAACTGTTATCTAAAAAAATGGTTAACATAATGATCTACAAGTATAACAGCATCGTTTTTCTAAGGTTGTGAGATTTCTAAGGTTCCAAAGGTCTGTCTGACTCTGGTGTGACTCATGTTTTTGTGTTTGTTCTTTTGTGTTTTCTCTCAAAGGATATCCAGGTTTAATTTGATTCCATCTCTACATGACCCTGCTGTGAAAATGGGGTAATTTTCTTGACCTCTACCCTCAATCCAGTCAGTCTATCTTCATGTCTGAGGACTCCAAAACCTACCTGTTCTCCTCTCTGGAGGGACAGGACCAGGCCACCGGCTGTAGTTCCATGGCAACGCTCCATCGCATCGGCAGTTTTGCAGAAGGTGGGGAGCTTGGCCTGGCCTCAGAAGGCAGCGACAGCAGCAGTCAGGACCCTCCTGCGTCACCCCGCTGCAACCGCAAAATGGCGCACTCCTTGCATGAGGATGTGGAGATGAAGAGCAGTGGATCCAGTGGAAGTGGGACCGAATCACATGGTAACGAGTCACATGGCAACGAATCGCATGGGAACGAGTCGCACGGAAATGAGTCAACTGGCAGTTCCAATGGCAATAGCAAGGATTCAGCCCTTTTAGAATCATCAGGGAGCAACAAGAGGTAATGGCATAATAGCTATTTTGTTCATATACAACAGGGGTGGGGAACTGAGTGCCGGAGTCCAGCACAGTTTGGTGATTTCCCTGCTGTAGCACACACCTTCTAAACCTGGCAATTACTTGAGGAGCTGAATCAGGGGTATTTGAGCAGGTATCCTGCCCTCCAGTCCAAGAGTTTCCCACCCCTGATGTACAGGGTGGGTCAAAAGTCTGAAAAGTCTGCACATGTGAGTGATTCTTTGCTCAAGAAACTAAAATGTCTTTTATAGGATGTAAATACTGCCCCACATTTAAATCTAGCAGTATAATTAAACTAACCATCAGGACCTCCTCCATTGTCATCATGTTTGTTGTTTTCAGAACCTGCTGTCTAGTGGATGTACTGCTAAACATTTATGTCAGTGTAAAGAATGCATAGAAGTATGTGGGCAGGGACGGTTACATTGTTTTATATGGACGTTCTAATTTCTTTAACTTAAAGGAAGTATAAATGAAACACGCAAACGTCTTTAAAGTATTTATAATCAATTTGTGTTTAAATGGGTTGTGGAGGGGCTGTGTTAGTACTGGACATTGATTGTAGCCATGCTGTATGTCGGACTGAGGTAATAGTCACCTGTCATGCCACATGACGCAGGCTGATCACTCAGAGACAGCGCATTCTCTAATTCTGTCATCAACAGTTGCTGTTTGTCTGTTCATTTTCTCCATCTCCGCTCCTCCTGCGGAGACTGTGGAGAGCTCTAGTTTAGTTCTGCTTTTTTGGACAACAATGAGGAATAAGAATAGAAGCTCTTAAGACATGGAGAGTGCCATGAAACACATTAGCAGGTCATTAGTGAGCATGGGCACCACATACCCTGAAAAAGCAAGTTACTGACTGTTTTTTATATATATGAAGGATTTTCTTCTTTCAGGTTTCTTTTCTATTTCTGTCCAGTTAGACATGAAATGCTTTCTTCACAAGAGCTTTAGAGCATCAGAGGAAGATCGGTCAAAATTGGCTGAACTGAAATGACTGAAAACCAGCTTGGCTCTGCTAACTGCTTTTGGTGTTCAGTCACTATTAGCCGTATTAATATCTTTCCCACCTACTGAGTGTATACAGTTCTGTGATTCTATAAATTAAAAGGTGATTCTATAAAAATGTGATTCTATAAACGAGAAAGAAAGTCTAACCTGAAACAAATGAACCATTGATTCTGTTTTTGAATTTGGTTATATGTTGTTTTTAAAGGTTAACCTTTTCTTTGTGATTGTTTACATGTTGAGTCTATGGCTATTGGGGATAGAACAGGAAAAGCTAATACATATTTTATTCTAGAAGAAAATGAATGTAATCCTCTTTAATCTCCGGCTGATTGATGCCTGCCTGGTTCAGATGGAAAACTTTCCCAACCCACGCACTCCGGCATATTTCCATGCCAACCTACTGTTTGTGTATGAGTACACGAGATGGGCGCAGCTTGCTCATTTTCTCTTTAACACTTTTGTGTCTCGGTATCGATTTGTTTTTTTGTCAATAATTACAAAACAACTGTATAGGAATATACACAAATCATCCATAACATTACCACCACATCCATATTTCTACACTCACTGTCCATTATATATGCTGCTGGATGTAAACCAACGATCATCAGGACCCTCATAGTAGTAGTGCCTTAGTCTGCTGGACCACTTAAAGCCAGTATATCCCTTTTTAATAAGGTAAAGCATAGACACTTGCACTGCTGAGGTGTGGACTGTGTGAACATGCTGCACCTTTTAAGGGTGAGAATTCTAACTTGACCTCACAATAATGTCCTAATTTCCACATTGAATCCTCCCAATGGTAGACTGGGGCCCTTTTAATCCTGTTTGGCCTGCCTGATGCCCTCTTTTCTCACCTGTCCATTAAAAAGAGAAGACGTAGGCTCTTGTGCTTAGAGCTCTATTCAGTGGTCTACCTGAACTCCACCTGCCCTCAATAAAAAAAGCCCCTAATCACCTCATGGAAGCAAAGAGTGTTTGGCAGAGAGAAGCACTCTTCTAACAACTTTAACAAAGTTCTGACCTTCATCCACCCTTAGATTGTGAAGACTCTGCTGTTGCTACTATTAGCTCCACACGCAGCAGCGAGACAGAACCTAACATCTTATCTCCAGATACAATTAGCTTGCAACATTAACCTACTGTATCAATAGCACACAGACACACTCCCAGCTGGCTAAAGACAGACTGGCTTTATATAATTAGCTCACGCTAACTGCTTTGAGAGGCTATTTGTGGACATGTTTTCTATTCTAAGCTCATTTGGGGACTATTTATACACACACATGTGGCCTTCGAGGAGCCTAAAATGTCACCTGCACCTGGATCGGAGCTTTCACTAATACTTAAAGCTCTAAGCTTGGAGGACACCGCAGTGGCCCAGACACATGCACAAGCACACACACGCACACATACACACGCTGGAGTAGCAAAATCTCCCAGTACTCAACTGCAATGCCAGCTTGTCCTGTTTTCACTCTTCAGATGATTCAGTGGTTAGCCAAAGACTGGTAAATATACAAAAAATATAAAATAAAATAAAAATATTTTTATTGGAGAAACTTCGCTTTTGCTAATGGGAAACAATTTATCCCATTACTCCTTACTAACCTGCTGCACCTCAGTTGTGTCGGTGTGCTTCCTTACATGAACTGCTATTTTTAGGTCCTTCTGGAACTTTTCTGTTGTGTTTGGGTCAGTGAAAAGTGATCGTTTTAGAAGTCATCTAAAATTTGAATGGGATTACTTTATTAATTACTTCCTGGAAAATGAGAAAATGCAATCTCACAAAAGTATTGGGACACCCGAGCATCCATTGTTTCTTCCAAAATCAAGGATATTAAAAAAAAAGGGTTTATCCTGTCTACTGTCCAGGGAGGACTTTCTACTACATATTGGAGCATTGCTGTGAGGATTTGATTACATTCAATAACAGGAGTGTTGGTGAGGTCAGGATGTTGGATGATCACCACTCCACCTCATCCCCAACTCACCTCAAAAGAATTGGATGGAGCACCAACCACCTCAATGCTGGTGGGACTTTACACCCCTCTAGCCCACACGTGTTTTTAGGCATGGTGACAATAGGTTCATGTTTATCTGCCTTATTCTATTGGTTCATACAAAGTTCTTAAGAGTGGTAGGTTTCTGTGTGCAACCAATTAAGTACAAAATAGCAGAACTAGGAACTGTTGTCCAAATGGATCTTCTTAAAAAAAAAAAAAAAACAGCAACCGAAAAACAGCAACAATACAACCCAAACCAATTAAACCAGCAGTGCTCACTGGTTATAAGGGGTCTTGGGGTACATGGCAACCTTCTTTTGAAGAAAGGGTCGTGGACACCTTCTTCAGAAGAAATTGGGGGCATTATGAGGATTATGTAATTTTGTGCATGGGGAACAAGTTGTCGACACAGACCAGCTCTTCACTGGAAATAGATAATCTTCATAGGGATGAAAGAAGGTAATGATGGTCTTGTTACAAGCTCTCTACTCGTGTAGAAGCAGTTTTACTATCTCATGCACTGGAAAGTGAGACCTGAATAAAAACAAACATGCTTTGTTGCCTTCATTTGCCTCAATAAACAAACATCTCCCACTCAGTTCATTTATTTAATTTATTTGAATTGGCAAAGCCAGGCTGATTTCTTGTGGTCTGAGTATATTCCATAACAAGAGTCGTCCAGGCACATCAAACCGTAACTCTAGTGGTCTTTAAAGGTCAGATGCTTTCAAAAACAAATGTACGACTCCAGTAAAGTCTATGCAGTCCTCAATTTTTACATTTATACCTATTTACTTGCAGCCATGACTGATGTTTTTCTGTCCAAGAGTCAGATGTGCACTATATGGAACCACTTTTTAATTTAGTCCCATTGCCACAGGTGTATAGCCTTTACACACACTAGTGAAAGAATGGGTGATTCTGAAGAGCTCACTGAATTCCAGCGTGGTGCTGTAATAGGATGCCACCATTGCAACAAGTCAGTTATTCCACCATCACCTGTGAGTCTGCTGACTCCATAACTGACTCTGTAACTGCTCAATAGCTAAGATCCTCAATAGTGTGGGCTGCAAAGGTGGACCAACTCTAGATTAATACCTATGGATTTAAAATGGGATGTCATAAAAGCTGCTGTAAGTGTAATGTGTTGGTGTCCCAATACTTTTGTCTATTGAATGTATGTTTTTAATTAATAAAATGAAAAAGAAAATGCAGATTAGGGATTAGCACGGCAGAACTGAGTCATAATTGTGTCCAGTGTAAGTTGTGTAAAGCGATGTAGTTAACATGGGTTGTGCCTATTCTAAATTGTGTGTCTAAATGTAGATGTTTTGTGTTTTGTTTGTTTCTCTTGCAGCTCCAACTCCCACAGTCCTTCTCCTCCGAGCAGCTCCAATGCCTTCAGCCTGCTGAGTGCCAGTTCTGAACAGGACAACCCTTCCACCAGTGGCTGCAGGTTAGAACGTTCACAAACTGCACAAACTCTCTCTCTCTCACACACACACACACACACACACACACACACACACACCATCCACGATTCATTTCACATAAGAATGCACACACTGAGGTCATATACATTCACTAACATTAGTGATTTAGCCCATCTGTCAAATGAAATTAGTTTAGATCAAACCCTTCTGTGGATCTACTGCCCTGTAGAGTTTAGCTTCAGTCCCTCTGTGGATCTACTGCCCTGTAGAGTTTAGCTCCAGTCCCTCTGTGGATCTACTGCACTGTAGAGTTTTGATCTAGCCCTTCTGTGGCTCTACTGCCCTCTAGAGATTAGCTTCAGTGCATCAGTGAATCTGCTGCCCTGCAGAGTCTAGCTCCAGTCCTTCTGTAGATCTACTGCCCTGCAGAGTCTAGCTCCAGTCCTTCTGTAGATCTTCTGCCCTGCAGGGTCTAGCTTCAGTCTTTCTATAGGTGTCCTGCGCTACAGAGTTTAGCTCCAGTTCTTCTGTAGATCTACTCCTGCAGAGTTTAGCCATGTTCAGGTTGGTTTAACAGGCATAAGACTTTGCAAGGTGTTAGATTTACAGCAAGTATGGAACCCTAGTCATCAAACCATTTTAGCAATGCACCAAAAAAACTTAGTTTTACTATTTAGAAAATTCAGATGGAGATCTTACTTCCTCTCTCACCATCTGCCCAGTACGTTTAGTTTGAGCTGACTCTTTTTTTTTTTTAACACATTTGTACACTGACATGTCTTTGTGTTCTCTGCACCTGCAGTAGTGAAGAGTCTGCCAAGGCGAAGACACAGAAGGAGCTGATCAAAACGCTCAAAGAACTGAAGCTCCATTTGCCAGCAGAAAAGAGGAACAAGGGCAGCAAGTCCACAACCCTTAACACCCTGAAGTATGCTCTGCGCTGCGTTAAACAGGTTGAAGGTAAATCGCAGAACTCTTTGACCTTGAACTTCTACAACTAGAAGCTTTTACAGAGAAGTATATTTTTACATTTACAGAAGTAATGCAGTTTGCTTAGCCTGGATTTTAATATGGAATGTTTTTATAGTCATAGAGTGCTGGACTAAGAGTAATATATTAGTTCATGTCAAAGACATTTACCTTTTAGCACCCTTGTAGAAAGTTGCAATTTGTGAATATCTTTATTGAATTACCTATATTGTTTGAGGCTGATATATACACAGTGCTATCTGAATATTATGTCCACCCCTGGTTTGGAATTAACTCTATTATATCAGCTCCTCTGACCATATAAGAGCACTTTGTAGTTCTACAAAGTACAGACTGTAGTCCATCTGTTTTTCTGCATATTTGTTAGCCTCTTTTTACCCTCTTCTTTAATTCTAAGGACCCCACAGGACCTCCACAGAGCAGGTATTATTTGGGTGTGGGGTCATATAATAGGCCAAGTTCATTCCAAACCAGAGGTGATCATAATATTTCGATATATGTAGGTCACTTTAACTCATGTTCAAACTTTGTTTTCAGCAAATGAAGAGTACTACCAGTTGCTTATGATCAATGATAGCCAGCCTTCTGGCCTGGACGTGTCTTCATATACAATAGAAGAGATCGACAGCATCACATCAGAATACACTCTCAAAAATACAGTAAGTTTCACACTGGTGCCCTTTATGTTTTAACACTGTAACTAAATTGCAGTCCTGAAATGCAGTCTAACACTGAGGTCGGTTTTTAAAGACCCTGTATTCTGAACTGTAGTACATGAGGCATTTTCTATGGTAAATGGTGTTTGCGAAGTATTCTGTTTATTGTTTATTTTGACATGGCAAATGAGCACAGTTGGTAATTGTACTGGCTGCTAATTGCTTGTAACACTGGCTGTGTGTAGGATATCTTTGCGGTGGCCGTGTCCCTAATCACGGGAAAGATTGTGTACATCTCGGATCAGGCAGCCTCCATTCTCAATTGCAAGCGGGACGTGTTCAAGAATGCCAAGTTTGTGGAGTTTCTGACACCGCAGGATGTCAGTGTGTTCTACAGTTTCACTACTCCCTACAGGCTGCCCTCCTGGAGCATGTGCACTGGAGCAGGTATGATCCATAATACACACCCTTTCACCACATTATACTGGGCTTTTTCTGTGAAGTTATCAGTTTGGACATTCAAGACTGTATCATAAGAGCCATGATTATATACTGTGTATATACACACTCAGTGAACGCCTTAATCATCCATTTGTGTGGCAGCAGTGCAATGCATGAAATCATGTAGATACAGGCCAGCAGATTCATGTAATATTTATATTAACCATTAGAATGGGGTCAAATATGATCTTAGTGATTAGTTAGTGAGTCTCTAGAAACTCCAACCAATCTGTAGAATTGCAGTGATTAGAAAAGCACCTCAAAATGCACAACACATGTCATTCCCCTCTGGCATCAATGGCTCATGGGGCTCCACTCTTATGCCTTTGGGAGGCACTCAATGCGCGAGACGTCCATTCTCAGTACACCTTCACTACCGCGGCTCAAGAACATCCCACATCATGTACTTTTGGACATCAGTCAAATCATGTCTTTTGCCCATGCCAATCATTTTGCACTGACTAGTGTGCTCACTTATTTATTTGTGCAGCAACTCAGCAAACACGATTACTTTGTGACAACCTATTGTTTCTGTGCCTACAATGTTGTCACAATGTTGAAATGCACTATGAAATATGTGATGCGTTCTGCTGTCAGAAAATGGATAATTTTAGAAAGTTGTGAAACAGTAGTCTTATGGCCAAGAGACAATGTTACCCAATGATGAGGTTGTAACAGTGTAACATAAATATACATAAAAATGTATACATAAAAATGAATTGAGTACACAGATGCTCTTTTACAACTCCTGTGCCAAATACACCCTCACTAGCACTTCACACATCAGCCTACTTTAGCGTTGATTCATTCACTGGGATTTCCAATTCCCACTGCAAAAAAGTGCGTCATTCTCTCATGATTTTTCTCACTCCACAGCCAACTCTTTCCTGAAGTGAAGTCATTTTTAGAACACGCAGCGAGCTGCAGAGCCAGAAAACTAAAACCTAGCACCGGAAGCGGATTCACTGTAATTTCCTGAATTAGCATCAGTGTGTGCAGTTAGAGTAGATTCAGTTATGGCCAGTAGATAGGCACGAAAGGTTACATAGATTCATGATGTATTCTGTGGCAAAAGAGCCCACACGTATTCATTAAATCAGGTACAGTAAGAGTGGATTATATATTAATGGTATTCTGTCTGCTCCACTGTCTCTGATTGTTGGGTCAGTTAATTGACCTCGAACTGCTGTGACCAGAATTGACTCTCTGTAGTGACCAGAGCTTACTCATGTTTGCTGCTGCCTGTTGCATTATCAACCAGTTTCCCTCTCTTTCCCCTCTTCTTATAGAATCCTCCCCCTCCGACTGCATGCAGGAGAAGTCCTTCTTTTGTCGTATCAGGTGAGTGCGTGTATATGGGTCTATATACTGCTTGCGTATATGTGTATGTGATTAAGTTCGTCCTGCCCATTCTGCCTGCACCTGCGCCTGGTCAGCATGACTTGATTCATGTGCTCTTTCCCTTCTGGAAGAGCTCAGTGTAATTAGTTTAGCAGTAGCTGAGGTAAACAAGAGTCAGCCAGTCCTAATACACCTGCCCTAGCCACAGAAACTGTACAGTGACCCTAAACTGCCCTCCCGCTGACCATCATGTTTGGGTACACCTTGGGAATAACAATAAGCCCCATTCATTTTATACTGATGTTGTGGTGTGCCCTCTTGGTGCAAATATGGGAAAAATGTCCCAATCAGGGTTAATTATTTATTTTTATTTATTATTTTTTTAGTTTCTGCTGTAATCCTACTAAATTATTAGCACAAGGGAAACCTGCATTGACTTTTAGAAGCAATTTTTGCCTGAAAGCGGTTTTCATTCACAAGCTGTGAAACACGCCAGCTGTCCCTGTCCAACAGTTTCATCAGTTTGCAACTCGAGAATGAGAATTTCATGTAGACTGGGATTTTTGCCACTTCTGGTAGACCTGTGCATATATAATACCCCTAGTATGGGAATAAAAATAATTTATAAAATGTTTACTGCTTGATCACTGAAACAAGAAATCAGTTGGTAGTTGTTATTTGTTCCCTCGTTAATAATGTGTAATGATATTGTATTGGGTTAGATCAGCTTCTCTCTTTCTCCTCCATCACATGATTTCTTCTGTTCTTATTTGATGTTGAAAAGCCTGTTTAAACAAAGCTGAAAATGGATGGAAATGAAAACTGTGTTTTTGAAGGAATATAGTAACAAAGGGACTCTTTTGTTACTTCTGTAAATTACTTTGATTAAATAAAACAGTATTCTGAACTTATATAATGATTAAAACGTGGAAACATATAAGCTCTACTTCCACACACTAACATTTTAAATATGTAAATAATCATGATAGGGGAACATTCCCAAAGTCTCAAGATGGACCGACAGCAAAGTGTTCAGTTCAATGCAGTTAAATAAGAAAAGAAAAAACAGAAAGTCATTTGGGTACATGGTGGTGTAAACACTTTCAGAGTTGATCAAGGAATAAAGGGCTGGGCCATGGGCTGGGCCATTTTCCCCATAGTAGTAGTTAAGTCAGGTTTTTTTTTTTTTAGGCTTTAAGTCAGTTTTTGTTAGGCTAATGCAACCAGCAAAAGAACAACAACACACTTAACAGACTGCGTGCATTTTCTAACCCTGTTCTTTGTTGCAGTGGTGGGAAGGAGTGTGAGGGAGATCTGCAGTATTACCCGTTTCGAATGACTCCCTACCTGATGAAGGTGCAGGATACAGAGCACACTGAAGATCAGTTCTGCTGCCTCCTGCTGGCTGAAAGAGTGCACTCTGGCTACGAAGGTCAGTAAAGCTGTTTCAGTAAGAGTTGTGCACTTGAGCAAATTAAAAGTTATTACTTTTGTTAAGCCATAATGTTCCAATATAGGTATATAATCATATTTGATTGTATGTATTATGTAAATAGCTCTATTATTATACTACATTAATTGATTTGGTAAAGAAAAAATACTAATTTGTTTCAAACAAAAGAATGACTGGAGCGTTTATCATCAATAAAGGTTTTAATATTGATACACTGTTCAACACACCCTGACTGACATGGCAGTGTAACTCTGTAGTTGTTCCTGTATTAACCTGTAGTTGTTTGATCCTTCAGCTCCCAGGATCCCCACTGACAAACGTATCTTCACCACAACGCATACACCAAGCTGCGTGTTTCAGGATGTGGATGAGAGGTGAGAATCTTTGTGAGAGTTGTGAGAGTTGTGAGTTTTTCACTAAAAAAAACTAAACAATGTAAGTTGCTAATTGATGAGTAGGCATGGGCAAGGCGAAGGTATATTATCCTTATAAAGTGTCATGCGTACCACAAGCGTGTCGATAAAAGAATCACATGTATCATAAACAAAAACATTGAGAAAATTGTTGATTGGATGCCATCTGATTATGTTAATATCTAATTATATTTATTTTACCAAAGTACCAAAAAAAATTACAAAATTAAAAATAATAATATATATAGGACAATCAAAAAACACAGTTTTGCAACAAAAAGGACACATCAGTTTGGATTAATACATTTTTACAACATTTCTATTAATGTTTTTGCATATCAGGGCTGTACCATTACTTGGATACCTACCGCAGGATCTTATTGGTACGCCAGTGCTCCTGCACCTGCATCCAAAGGACCGACCAATCATGCTTGGAATTCACAGAAAGAGTAAGTTCTCACCTTCAGTTTGTTTGGAAATATCTGCTTATGCTTTCAGGAATTGTTTTGTTAACAAATGTTGACAAATGACTTGTATGTAATAATAATCATCATCATCATAATTTAATTGTGAGGTCATCATTATGCCATAACTAGCATGTACACAGGCACTTTGGTTAATTGAAACCACCCAGTGTAAATAGAAGAATAAAAAACATATTAATAATAAAATGATAATAATAAAGTGTAATGTAAAAGGTACAATCATCATGACATTGATGTTGCTACTATAACTTTTTATACGTTTCTTTTTTTTACACTAAATATACAAGTCTGAAAAACTTATTCTAGTACATCTGGTGTCCATGGCTCTCAACTACAGATTTATGTGCTGTATTCCTTTTGCCTGTATAATCCAGTTATTTGTTTTTCTTTCTCTTATAGTCCTGCAGTACGGCGGTCAGCCATTTGACCACTCATCCATCCGGTTCTGTACGCGGAATGGAGAGTACATCACGATAGACACCAGCTGGTCCAGCTTCGTCAACCCTTGGAGTCGCAAAGTGTCCTTCGTCATCGGACGACACAAAGTTCGCATGTGCGTATTTGACCTGATTCATAAATCAGATGTTTTGGCCTTTAGACTTCACTGCAAATGTACGAAACTGGTTAAATGTACTTGTTGAATAGTTATGTTGAATAGTCACATAACTGCATTTATGTATGTTTCTACAGCACTTAAATTGATTTTTGTATCATAATTGTATCTTTGTCTTATCTATAACAATCTGTATGGCCGAGGTTAGCTGGGATATGGTGTGCTTATGGTGTGGTACATTTGACTCTGTCAGGGGGCCGGTGAATGAGGATGTGTTTGCAGCTCCAGCAACAGCAGAGGGGAAAGTAATGGACTCGGACATCCAGGAAATCACTGAGCAGATACATCGGCTACTGCTACAGGTTGGTGAACAGAGAGAGAGAGAGAAAGAGAGATTTGCTACTTATTAATATTTAACAACAGGTTTTCACCACAAAAAAGTTTTTTGATTGTCTTTTTGTATTTAAAGAAACATTATGTAGCAATTTTACCTTAAAATAACCATATTGTGTCATATTTGTGTAAACATCTGTAATATTACACTACTTCCTCAGTGCTTCCACATGCTTCTTTTAATTAAGATCCTGGTTTTGTAGCTCTCAGTTGGTCAGTGAATGCAAGTTTATAGCTGTCCATGAGGGGGCACTTAAAGCACAATTTGTATGTATTACACTTTACTTTAGAAAAAGTCCAGAAGCAAACAATGCCAATTCTCACATAAAGCTGCTTCTAATGACATTTAACAAAATATCTACTAAATTCAGCATGACTCTTCCTGAAACCTATACACTCACACTTTAACCCTGATCTTTATAGTCTGTATTATTCTTTACAATCTTTCTCATATCATTGCTGTCACTTAAAACCTCATATCTTCATCCTTGTTAACTTAAATGGAAGTCAGTGTAAAAAGATTTTATTCCAGGTCATTTTGGAACATGTGGAGGAATCAGCAGCATGTGGATGAATCTCTTAAGTTGCTTCAAGAACCTTCAAAAAATGTTTTTAGAAGAAAAAGGTTGAGGGTTCCTCAGAGCACCTTAAGAGGTTCTTCCACAGTTTCAAATTGAAGAACCTTCTAAAGTTCCTCAAGGATCTTATACTTTTAACAGTATACTGTCATATTTCAGATGAACAGCAATGCTAATCCTGTAGTTTAATCTTTTGACTGTCTTTTTTATAAACTCACAAGACCATCAAAATAAACTGTGAAGATCAGATATGTAAATTGATTGTTTAGGTAAAGCAAAGATGCCAAGAGTTGCTTTATGAAGACAGAGACTGAGACCCCCTGTATTTGTATTGTCTGTGTTTAGCCAGTACATAACAATGGCTCGAGCGGCTACGGCAGCCTTTGCAGTAACGATCACCTGATGAGCGTGGCCTCGTCCAGCGAGAGCAACGGTAATGGAACTCGCCCACGCTATGAGGACGAGGAGGGCAGCAGAGCCAAACCTGTGAGTCACATAACCATCACCCCTATCTATCTATCTATCCATCCATCCATCCATCCATCCATCATATACCCACATCGTCATGTAACCTCAGGTCCGTTATGAACGTGCACTTGTCTTGCTCAGAGATGTTTGCCTTTATCTTTTTGATGGATGTCTTTTAACTTGCCCTGTTTTGTTTAAAGTTTGACAAAGAACAATTGTAAATGAGATGAGAGCCAAAGTGAAGAACCCTTTTAACGTTTAAAGAACATTCAGTTAATTTAACCAAGTAATTTACTCTTCCAACACTTGTACAGAGCTTTTATGTATGTGTGTCTGTGTGTGTTTCTGCAGAGAACCTTTCAGGAGATCTGTAAGGGTGTTCATATGCAGAAGAACCAGGATGTCCAGTCCAAAAAGACTTCAGGCAGTAAGTCCATAGAGTAGATTCCTTACCTGTGCCTGTTCATCTGTCTGTGGTTGAGAATATGTAAATGTGTAATAAAGAAGTGTGCTTCTCTCTTTATCAGCTGCTTGTGTGAATTTGTGTATGGTTTTATGTGCTCCATTCATGTGGGATTGTAACTCATACTCAACTGAACCTATACACACCATCTTTTCTCTAGCAGAGTTACTTCAGAAGAGTCAGGCGGTGCGGCCCAAAGACTCTGCCTGCCCAGTGAACTGCCGCGAGAACGGGGAAGCTCAACAGGCCACTGTACAGGAAGAGCTCACCTTTAAAGACCAGACTGTTTACTCATACCAGCAGATCAGCTGCCTGGATAGCGTCATCAGGTAGGATAATAATAACATTTATTTGTTCTGTTTATCTAGAAACTCTCTCACACTTCCTTACACTTATCACTACAATTACAATTGGGAGGGTGAGGGGAAAAAGGAATGTGTGGGGCTCCAGATGGCTCAGTGGTCTAATGCACAACCACTATGGCCATGGGTCCGTTCGTATCTTGGCTGAGAGGACGCTTTGCCATCAGTGGCCGGAGTCCAAAAGAGCACAATTGGCCGTATGTAGATTATACTCTCTCCCCTCATCACTGATAAGTGATGTTGGCTGGCATAGGTGACTGTTAGCTGGTGTGGTGGAGCTGGGGACTGGTGACGCTTTCCTCTGTCTGCCACTGTAACTGATATTTAAACAGATAAACATAAAAAAGATCTCTTTGGTTTATTATTTTTTCCATTTTCTCGTTCATTACCCTTTTCTCTCTTAGCCACGATGCTACAATTGCTTTAATTTCCTTTAGTCACCATTATTAAGCAGTGATGAGCAGGGAGGCAACAATATGTTTGTATTTTAGAAATGTAATTATGTGTTATTGTTACTACTAAAGCAGCCTACTCTGTAAAATAATATGTCTCTGATTCTCTCTATCTCAGATATCTGGAGAGCTGCAATGTGCCTATCACAGTGAAAAGGAAGTGCCAGTCATCCTCCAACACCACTTCCTCTAACTCAGACGAGGACAGGCAAAAAGCTACTGAGAGCTCAATGCAGGTGGCTAAAGGTACCTAAAAACACACGTAATCTACAGCTCCTTTCAGACATACACAGTAACCCAAAACTTTTCTGTATGAGTGAATGCAAATGTCTGGATCATTTATACCGAACATTACCTGGACTTTATTCTGCTAGCCCCCTAGTATAAAGTTGCTGTAAACAAAACTCTGCTACTTCCTCAGTGTACCTACTGCATCCTGCCACACCATCCCTTGCCTTAACCTCACTGAAAAATTCCCTGTAGTAAGAACGTGTCTGACATGGAAAATCTGATTTTCCAACATTTTCTGTGAAAACGGCAAAGTGATCTCATACTGTGACAAACTGAGTGTAGTCAAAGCACCCTGTAATCTTACATGGCCTCTACAAGATCTAATGTTATTGTTAAGGTACACTACTGGAACACATTCTTGAAACCCCTCTGAGCAGTATTATAATCTCAACAACACTAGGAAATGTCTCTTTCTCACTAAAGCATAAACATTCTCAGGTAAATCATTATGGGTTTCAAATGTGTGCATGCATAGATACTGCATAGATAAAACACCATCGACCCTTAAAACACATCAATCAATCAGAATCAGACTCAAATACAGCTACTCTGTGGTTTAATATTCTTCTATTAAATGTTTACTGTGAAATTTGTGACACATAGCTTTATAAATATTCTTAAATCTGTCTATAGTCCAGTTTCAGAACAACTAAACTCGGCAGCTATGACAATACTGATCTTCTCCCTTTTTACCCCTCAGACTCTAGTCACCTGAAATCACAAGCAGGCCTCACATCTCTAAATGTGTCCGAGAAGCCAGCTGGCTCCGGGGTGGTAAGCACCTCCCTGACCCCACTGGCTCTGCCCAGTAAAGCTGAGAGTGTGGTGTCCATCACCAGCCAGTGCAGCTACAGCAGCACCATCGTACATGTTGGGGACAAGAAACCCCAACCAGAGTCAGGTAGGCTGGACATCTGCCCTGAGAAACTACTTTTGGTTCCATAAAGAACCATATTTGTAAAGAAGATCTATGAAGAACCCTTTAAATTGGTACAGAACCTTTACAGAAAAATCTCCTTTGCAAACATGTTTTTTATGGATCCAAAAGTGAAAGGTTATTCTATGCCATCGCTTAAAGAACCCTTTGTAGCACCTTTATTTTAAAGAGTCGAATAGTGTCATCTTGTTTTCTAAACAGCATTGTTCTGCTGTACATGGTCTCGTTTTTCCCACACAGAGATCATTGAGGACGGCCCTAGTGCTGGAGACACAGCCGAAGGTCCTTCACTGGCTGTTCCGTCTGCCACAGTTTCACCTCCCAGCCAGGAACGGGAGGCCTATAAGAAACTAGGCCTGACCAAGCAAGTGCTTGCGGCCCACACTCAGAAAGAGGAGCAGGCCTTCCTCAACCGCTTTAGAGAGCTGAGGGGGGTTCACGCTTTCAAAGCAGACTGCTCCCTTTACCTGGAGAGGCAGAGGGGACAGGTCACATCTGGTGGTGAGTAAAAGACATTTCGGGTCAGTAAAGTTCAGGAATTGGATTCACTTCAGTTCCATAGATTCCCTTCGATTCAGATTAGATTCAGATTGTACTTCCTGTGTATGGGCCTGTACCTCAATTTAGCATTCTCGTGTAATATCTAACATTTACATATAAGTTTCTAACAGACGTATAATAGTTACTGGCTAACAGGATTTATAGCTGAATCATGGGCACGCAGTTGAAGTGGTTGATTCATTCATTTTCTGGCGAAAATGAGCAGAATTAAGGAGGTACAGTTCACTCCCTGTCAAAAAAGTTCTGCAAATTAAAGTTAGCAAAGCAATTTTAAACAAAATGCGTGACTTGATCAGATGAAAATGTCAGCGTTTTGCTGAAGCCCAAATAAGTACATTCACAGTGGAGGAGTAGGAGTGGGTGAAGTGCCATCCTGGCAACGTAAGCGCTGACTCAACCAGTATCTGAATTGCATGTTGGCTGAGGGTTTGCCAAAATTTCATTTCCCAAGGCAGATGATGAGTAAAACAAGATGAAAAGATAAAGAGATGATTAAGATGATTAATCATCATAAGCGAACTTTATAGTACACACAGGACCTCTATTAAAATATACAATAGGTAGACAGTGTCCACTAAACCTGACAAAAGTTCCTGGAAAGTAACGTTAGGTGTGAAGCATACGTTACGTAATGATGACTGAAAGCCCATGGCCTTCCTTAAGCTGATTCAAAATTCCTTTGTTTGTGATAAGAATAGATATGACTTCAAATTATTACTCTTGTGATGTCAAGCAATGTGGTCAGCCTTAATAGAAATGTATTTACCATTTATTTCATAAATACATTATATGGACACTACATGTATTAAGACACCTGCTTGTTCATTGTTTCTTACAAAAGCAAGGGAATTAAAAAAGAGTTGATCCTGCTTTTGTTGGAGTAACTGTCCCATCTCAACCCAAAAGTATTATATGGAGCACCATCATTCCAGAGACCACAGTTCCACACAGCTCAATGCTGGGGGGCTTTATACTTAAATATGCCAGTAGGTTTTTGATTAGGGTAGTGTTTCAGACCAGTCCTATTCTTTTTGCAATACTTCTGTACAGGGACTAGACAAGCTGTGTGTGTGTGTACATTTGTGTCTGCAATGGGTGCAACTTGAAGTAGCTGAATGCGTCCATTAGAAGGGGTGTTTGTCGCTTTACTTTCACTTCTCCATGAAAACAGAATCTGTGGTTAAAACAGAAAACAGAATCTGTGGTTTAAACAGATTTTTTTCAATAAACTGCAATGAGTGAATGACATAAAGTAAATAACATCAAATTACCATATGTGTTTGTTTTTTACTGGCAGTGCCTGCAACTTCAAAAGGCTAATAGTGGTTCATAGAGAAGCAGAAGAATTTGTCTTAAGCACTGTCGGGTGGGATACGGTTTACATGGGGAGGTGGGCTATTATTAGATATTGTTAGCGCCCCCTTCAGGACAGATCCCAGCTGCTTGTTTTTTGTTGTAAATTACCTTATGGAAATAATATCTCTATTTCCCTCCCTCCTTCTGTCTCTACCTAGCTGTACCCACTCGTGTAGCCAAGCAAGGTGGCGTCACAGAACCTGCAGCTCGTCGAGGGAGCCGCATCAAGAAGACGAAGTCCAAGCGCGTCAAGCAGAACGAGTCGTCCGACAGCACTGTCTCACACAGGAAGCAGCTGTCCAGGCAAGAGCTACAGGGCCTGAACCAAACCTCCTGGTCTCCGTCGGAAACCTCGCAGTCCACCTACCCCATCGCCTACCCAGCTGTGATGCCCGCATACCCACTTCAGGTCTACCCAGGGACCAACACCATGGCCGCCAGGGTAGACACCTCGCTCTCAGGATTTGGGGACAGTCAGGGCAGTCAGGACCCGCGCTGCCCCATCCAACCCATCCAGCCCCCTTTTTCGGCCCCTCTGGTCACGCCCATGGTGGCGTTAGTACTGCCTAACTATATGTTCCCACAAATAGGAAGCGCCCCCCGGCAGCCTTTTTACCCCGAGCAAGGGACATTTTCTGCCCAGCCGTCATTTCCTCCGCAGACTGTTTTCCCGCCCCAAGCTCCATTCCAGCCACAGGCGACGTTTCCTGTACAGACTCCGTTCACCACGCAAAACCCATTCACCCCGCCTACACCCTTCCCAACCCAGCCCTTTACCTTCACGCTCCCAGACAATCCTCCGAAACCCCCAGAGCCAGAGTTGAGGGAGGCGCAATCGCGAAGCTCCACCCCTCAGTCTATGGGTGGTCGGGACCAGCCGTCTCCACCCCTCTTTCAGTCTCGGTGCAGTTCGCCCCTGCAGCTCAACCTGCTTCAGCTGGAGGAGAGCCAGCGCTCAATGGAACGTCAGGACAGTTCGGCGCCCTCTTCTGGAGCTCAGGGGAACACCACCGGTGCAGCAGAGAAAGCAGGCATGGCAGGCACGCAGGCTAAGACTGACAAGGAGCAGGTATGGATTCTCCTAGAGTGTTCTGTGCAAATCTGTGACTCTCTGGCTGAATCCCAAATGACTCCCTATTGGATTTTAAAGGTAGAAACTGTCATATTAGGACACTGGGGGATCTCATGTGGTTCAAATGCACATTTTATACATTTTAGTGTCATATTAAAAAATGTTTGAATCTCACTTCACCCTAAGTCACCGTAAGCAAGCATAAGGTTTGAGGTATTTGCAACTTCTCAAGTGTGTTAAATTACTTCATTAGTACAGGTATAACAGAGCAAACCTTAGGTTTAGGAAGAAGGAGAGAACTGGTAAACTTAGTAACCTGTAGTAAGTAAGGTAAGTTGTAGGTGCAGAACTAAAGAGAATACTTGAACTGGCCAGAAAAGTGCAAATGTAGCTATGTAGGCCACATCTTTAGAAGCGAGGGCCTAAAAGCTAACCCCTGGTTGCCCCCATGTGTAGTCCCCACGAATGTGCTTTTTTTGGGGCATGGTTAACTACCTTGACAAGTTCATCCCAAACTTAAGCGACATTGCAGCACCTGTTTAATTTGGTCTGGCAGAATGGACTCAAGCAGGAAGCTAGTGGTTGTACACCCCTGAATAAACAGAACAACCTGTGGTTTTGCTCCAAGCTTGTGTGATCCTTTACACATA
Source organism: Salminus brasiliensis (assembly GCF_030463535.1). Taxonomy (NCBI): domain Eukaryota; kingdom Metazoa; phylum Chordata; class Actinopteri; order Characiformes; family Bryconidae; genus Salminus; species Salminus brasiliensis. The sequence continues at coordinate 9,728,129 of NC_132900.1, forward strand.
GCTAAAGGGAACACATTTCTACATATATTCTAAAACCTCCAGCTGATGACTGAAGAATTCTCACTATTAGGGAGAAAAATCCCCACGTGCATGCCCGACAGATCAGAAACACTCTTCTGGCAATAATCTTGCTATTGCTCTGATGGCATACTGACACCTGGACATCCTAAGCTGTGGTCAGAGTAGAAGTGTAAAACTGTTGAGTACAGAGGAAAGCCCATTTAAACTACTGATAAGTCGTTTACGATGATAGACTTCTAATGATTTCCAGGTCTTGGCCTGTAGGACAGAGGACAGAGGACAGTGAATTCACCCTATAGTGTACCCTGGGTGCCTTTTGAGATTCAGCCTTCATCTCCTTTTCTTGTTGTCATTTTTTTTTTCTACCGTTTTTTCTCACATTATTTCCAGTGTATCTTCTCCACTCTGTTTGTCCTTTTTTCTCTCCATGTTGTAATCACCACCTCTCGCCACCAGGTGGCAATGTTATGTCTTGTATTAAATGGGCAGGAGAGCAACCAATGTTTTTCTTAAATTCTTAAATTGGGGACAACATTGCTTCAGAAATGTTATTACATGAGTACACCTTAACCCGTAAAGCCGTTTTTAATCCCAAACCCTCCGAGTGTGTAAAGTGTTCTAAATGTTATGCAGCTCAATGATGAAAAACAATTCATAGTTTCAGTAGAAATTTCTAAATGGAGTCCAGTGTTAACCCCTGTGTCCCTTACACCCTTTAGCTGTCACTCATTTCGCCTGGTCCAGTAGGGGCCAGTCACGGGCCAGGGCCTCCACTGGTCCTGCCCCTGCGAGGCCCCCAGTTGTTCTGGGACCAAGAAAAAGATGGAGAGGGTTTATCATGGGACAATATTATCTCTAAGCTCAGGTGTCCCAGCGAAGAGGTAGGCCCATCACAAAATGAAATCCTCTCATACTGCTCCTCTCCTACTTCTGACCTCCTTGCCATCCAATCAGAGCAAAGCATCTGCTCTTCTTTGGTTTGCTTGATTATTTTTTAGACCTTTTTTTAAGTTGGTGAACGGACTTCCAACCCCTTGGCATGTCTGGACCCTGTGTGCCGTGGGCTTTTTTTTTTTAATAACATCAGTGGCACTTCAGCTTATTTCCTTTTCACTACCACCTTAATACACATGTGTGATGAAGGTTAGCATGTGTTAACCTTTTACAGAACGGTGGACAGTTGGCGCATTTTACCGCTCCGTTGTTACACTTTCATGCTGTTTCGATCACACAGTATCCAGTGTAAGGTGCAAGACTGCATGCAGACCAGCCTGTCACAAAAATGCATATACACACTTTACTGAAAACATGTCACACACACACTCACAAGATGTGTTTGTGTGTGTGCACAGTCATTTCCCCTAGTATCTTGTGGCAGCATGGGCTTCCTCAGTCTACAGATATTATATTAAATATTAAATAACAGAATAGGTAAAGTAGCAGGAACGCCATTTTTTTCAGCTTTTTGCAGTGGGTTAAGCTAAGAGGGTATTAATCATTCATTGTATGAATTTGTTATGTGATGTAAAGCTTCATCACGTTTACTGTCACACGATAAAAACATTATCTACAAAACTGCAACTGTATAGGGAAAAGGAAAAGGTCTGTTGAGTTTTCAAAATGTGTCTTGACTGGTTCATCATGGCTCATCAGTAAAGATACATATGGATACATGTTGCAGGTGAAGACAGCTACAAATGTAGTTCTAACTCCCCTGCCCTCTCTCTGATTTTGCAGGATGAAGGCTCGACGGCTGACGGTAATCACTGTGATGCTCTCTCATCGTCCAGTGACCTGCTGGACATCCTCCTGCTGGAGGACTCTCGATCCGGGACAGGTTCCGCCACCTCCGGGTCCATGGGCTCTGGTTCTAACGGCTGTGGAACCTCAGCTTGCGGGACTTCTGCCAGCGGAGGGTCTGCAAGTGGAACCGGTGCGTGTGAACTTTCTGGAATGCTCTAAAGCACTGATTAAAAACTATTGTACCTACAGTACTGTTTTTATTGGATGAAGCATCAACCATCATTCCAGAGAACACTGTTCCACTGCTCCACAGCTCAATGCTGGGGGGTTTTTGCCCCTCATGCCCATGTCTGGCATTAGTCATGGTGCCAATGGGTTCATTTTAATCAGCTCCAGAGAGTCTGATTCTATTGGCACTACTTTTCTACTTTTCTACAGGGTCTAGGCAATCTGTGTCAGCAATGGTTGCAACTTACAGTACCTAAATGTATTCATTAGAAGGGGTGTCCACAATCAGTAATGTATTTGCTGAAGATGAGCAGCTAGATGAGTGTTTTCATATGATGGATGTATTGTGATTCAGTATGACTGATATATGGTGGATATATATGTGAGCACATGGTAAAAGCATCAGTTTGGTTTGAGGTTGAATTTAAAAGCTCAGAGTTTTGTCGAGTTCATAAAGAACTTGAGTTTAACTCTATTCTATTCTCTCTTTCTCTATTTCTCACAGGGAGCAGTCACACCAGCAATAACAGCAGTAACTACTTCGGCAGTGTGGACTCTTCGCAGAAGTCCCATAAAGCCAAGGGGCCAGGCGGAGGCATTGCAGGGCCCATGGAGATGGAGGAGAGCGAGAGTTTGATCAAATATGTACTGCAGGATCCTCTGTGGCTCCTCACAGCCAACGTAGACAAGACTGTTATGATGACGTACCAGCTGCCCTCTCGGTAAGAGGGAGGAGAGGGGAGAAAACAAAGGCTGCCCTTCATTCCACCATTATAGGATCCCACTACTGGGCCTTATTTGCTGCGCAACCCCTCATACTCATTTGCCCAACTTCTTGTACACCCCACTATGTCTCCCTTAACAAGTAGTCACAAAACTGATATATCCTCAGTCAATATATGAAGCATATTAATTAGTATTTATGCAGTTAACTAACCTGCAAATGAGAGACCAGTCATAGTAAGAAACGATCCCTTTCCTCCGCTCACTGTCCAGCACAGAAACTCAAGCGTTCAGAGCAGGTTTCTGTTTTGTCTGTTGTTACAGTGTTGTGTCCACTAGGGGGCATCATTGTGCACTTTTTCCTTTACTTCTATACTAAGTGTCCCTGAGTGTGCATTTGTGTGTGCCTTTTGTATATCGATGTTGTCACACAAAAACCTTGTCCAAAATAGTAACTTAGTAACATAGAATTAACTTCTAGTGGAAAATATAAAGTTTGTCATATATAAAGTAGTTTTAGTGCATTCCTATTGATCCATTCATCATTCATCAAAATATAGGGTTTGTTTTGAAAATCCTTCTGAATCACAGCAAATTTAATCATGAGGAAAAATGAGATTTGTTGATTGACTGAATCGTTTTCCTGAAAAAGCATCTTTTCATGTGTGGGGGTTTATGTATTTGTGCATATTACATGGGTATTTTTAACCAGGTGTTTTTACATGTCTCTTTAGTGATATCCAGCGAGTGTTGCATGAGGACCGTGAGAAACTGAAGCACATGCAGAAGGGTCAGCCACGTTTCTCTGAGGAACAGAAGAAGGAGCTGGCTGAAGTTCATCCTTGGATGAGGAGAGGAGGTCTGCCCAAAGCGATTGATGTCAAGGTGGGTGTCCACACCAAGAACAAAAATTAAAAAAAAGGGACGTTTTAGATTTGAAAGCCATCAACTGAAGGTCCACAAGTAAAGCCAACAGCATGCACAATAACATGGCATGCAAAACATATGCTTTTAACCCCCTGTTTCTACAGTTTGGAGTGGGCTTTTTAATGTAGTGGTAGACATCTACATAGATGGGCAAGCTAAATATAAATGATTTCTACTGATGAATGTCCACTGTCCACTGACAGTGAAATCAACCCTTGAATTTAGCAGATCAACGAGACACATGCTCTTACTCTTAAGACCATTAACAAGAGTAACTGAAGCTTATTTTTTTAACCATTCTGAGGATTAAATTATTTTCTTTAGTCCAGACTACTTTTTTTAAAACAATATAAGGTATCAATACAATACAGTTACAACAGAGGTCATTTACATGTGGCAGTCTAAAATGTTAGAGTTATAAAGAGAGGCAAGAGTGCATTACCACTCAAAAGTTTGGAGTCAATGTTTATAACAGTCTAAAATTAATATGTGTGCTGATAAACATTTATAAAGCGATTCTAATATTAAAACAATATGCTATATTAGTCATATACAATTAGACACAATTAACCCGTAAAGCCATATACAACACAGCTAGAATAATTCATAGACAGGTGAAAGAAAAATAAAGAAATGCTAGGCTAGTTGTGTTCAGAAAGATGACTGTAAAATGGACTGGAAAGCTGTACAATGTTCTTATAAAAAAGAGGCAGATAACTTGACACACAGATGAATGCAAATACATAATTACAGCATATTTATTACAGCATATTTATTACAGCAGAGTTATTTAACAATTTAAGACAGAATTTATGCCTACAGCGTAAAATATACAAAATACTAGACTGGTGTCTAGCTGTACAATTCAAAAGCGCACAGTATACTTTGCTATTATTGTATATAAAACGACAGAAACAGTAATGGACCTTAGTGGAACCATTCAAATGATTCAAAAAGAGTTTTTCATTTTTTACAGCACACTGATTTCCCCTCATAATAACTGCTGTAATGACACTGATGTAGGACTGGGCTGAACATTGAACGATACAATGTGTTGTGTGTTGTGCAGGCATGTGTCGGCTGTGAGGGGGTCACGGAAACACTGATTGAAGAGGACCTGCCGGACCTGCACATGGGGGAGTCTGAACACAGTGATGTCACAGTGGCCCCCTCGAACCAAGAGCAGTAAAACAGGCACATTTCCATGGTTCTCATGTTTCAATTTTGGGGACCCCACTGTGTTTTGGAGGTGTACAGGAGTCTTAACCGTTGGTTAGGTCCTCAAAGAGTGTGTGCACAAATTAAGTGTGTGTGTGTGTGTGTGTGTGTGTGTGTGTGTGTGTGTGCAGGGGCAGTCTGAAGCCTCTGTAAATGTAACTGTCAGATGTGAGATGTGTGTTTTTTCCAAACACAGAGCTGTTCATAGACTATGACTACTCTCTGAGATACAACTTTATACATGTCTCCTGTGTATATAAACTTTCTGATTCTTTGTTGTCATGACAACAGTGAGAGGTATTTTTGTTTCCTTACTTTGTTCATATATTTCAATCATTTTTTATGACTTTATTTTTCCTCTTCAAATGAATGTACAGGATCTTGATACATTTCCTTTGTCATGTGTCACTATGTTTTCTTGCAACTCTCCGGAGAGGGAGAAAGGTATAGCTCACGTGTCAAGAGAGGGTCAATGGATGTACTGGTGGAAGAAGTCAGAAATATACAGTACTATGCAAAAGTTTAAGGCCCCTGAGTTAAAAATGATCTGGGCAGTAAGTGTTTATTTGCTCAGTAAAACACTGATAGAATCAATATAAACAACATTCATACAGAAAGCCGTGATTTTACATCACTGTGTTCATTAAAACATCCCTAAAGCTCTCCTCATTGGAGTCTAGTATTATTTATAGTTATCAGCCAACACCTGGTTAAATCAGTAAATCAGTGCTTAATGATGTTAAATCAGGTGAGCTGGTGATTGGATTGAACCGGAGGCACTTAGTAGAATTTGGGGAATCAGTTGTTGTTCTTTAAACAATCTCAAATGAGAAATTCATGTTCACTTTTACAGTATGTATGTTTACCTGCGTCTAATCTCATGTGATCTGTGCTTTACGGGTAATTGCTGAGATAAATGGTTTAAAACAGTGTGGTGAAGTGCCTAAAGCTTTTGCGCAGTACTGTGTAAATATGTGTATATATGAGGTTTTTTTTAATGTAAAGCAACAAATGTATATAGATTTTTATCTGGAGAAATGTATTTATGTGGAGAGATTATTTATCAGTCTGGAGTAATAAGACAGGAGAAAACAAGAGTCTGGACCAAGCTTCTATGTTTACCTCTGTAAACTCTTTTACATGTGCAATGAAAATATTAAAATATATGTAGTATAAGTTATTGAATATTATATTTTAGTGGAGAACTACACTCCTAAATATAAAAAAATTGCCATAGGGGACCCATGTTTGTAAAAGAGATGTATGTGTGAAGAACCTTGTAAAGGTTTACTAGTTTCTAGGTTCTTCACACTCACGTCTCTTTTAAAGAAATTGAGCATCTTTTAAGAGTGTAGTGTAAGGCCCACAATGTACAGTAAGTCAAGCCTCGCTGGCGTGTGGGTAAGACAATCTAATCAGTCTTCAGTCAAAGGCACTTTTCATTCAAAGCAACAGCACTTAGAGGCTGCCTTAGATGTTTTTTGTTGGAAAGTGTGTTCGATGGGTTTTGACTGTTATTTCTACATTTTCTCTTTCCTCTGTGCTGTCTGTCAGCCCAGCCAGGCAGGAGCCTAACGTCTGTGCTGGGAAACTAGGTAGTGTGGGAGCTTGAGAGTGGGGGATGTGGGGTGGGGAAAGGGGGGGGGGGGGAGTTATAGGGGAAAGTGATTAATCTCTGCCTTAATAAGGCTGCAGTTTGAAAAAACACTCTAAATGTTATTTTACAAATGTTACAGTACATGTTGTGCGTGTCTGTTGTTATGATGGCATATTTGTTTAAAAATAAAATTTTATTTTTTAGGTAAAAAAATAAAAAGTGTTGGAGTTTTGATTCAGTTTGAGTAAAACATAATTAGTAATGAGATCAAAACTAGTGTTTCCAGTGTGGTCCAAAACTTTTTATTTTAAATCTGAAGATGAATAAATACTTTATTCATTCTGATCCGGAATAGGTCTACAAATGGTTAGCAAAAAATAATAATAATTGGGTACATACATTGTATGGACAAAAGTATTGGGACATCTGCTCAGTCAATGTTTGATGGATGTTTGATGATCAGTACCCCAAACATTTGGACATATAGTTTATAATATTTGAGATATAATTTATGTGTGTGTGCAATGTAATTTGTGATGTCTTCGTAAGAGTTTCCATAACATGTGACCCGAGGGCCCGCGTTGATGTTTGATGGGGGGGTCCTAAGCAGCTGCATTATATTGCTTATAGCAATATTAATATATATATATATATATATATATATATATATATATATATATATATATATATATATATGCTTATAACAGTAAAACTTACCAAAAAGATCTATATGATGATTAATTCGACAATATCCACCATTACTTAGAAAATGGAAAATGTGTGTTTTTCTGGTGTGTTAAATTTTACAAGACCATAAGAATACACTCAGAATTCAATCATTTCAATTAAGAAACCAGATAACTATGTTGTAGCACAACTCAGCATTGACACTACAACTAGGAGGTGGGAGGAGTGTGGCATGACTGTGCTGGAGTGGGCTGTAAGCAAACTTTGGTGGACGAGCAGTACAACTGCATTAGATATCATAATTAATATAATCCCTGTTCTGCTTGAGGCACATTGCCACGTTTCTGCAGTTTGTGGCCCTTTAATACACCCAGACATACCCCTTTTTTTAAACTGACCAAACTGACACCCCACTCAATATAATGTATTGTGTTAGATACAGTGTCTACTCTGGGCAATGTGTGTTACATAGGTGGTCTGTACTGCACAATACTTTTATAGCATTAAGCAGACATTTTATGCAGAGATTTACAGAAGTCCATTCAGAAAGTATCCCAAGCTTGTGTGAACAGTCAAAAGATAACACTAAGCCTAGATACTGCCTAATACAAACATCAGTACTGAGATCTAGATACAAAATACACACAATACAGTAAGGTACATTGTGTGTGCACTACTCACATAACATATTTAAGTGCAAATCTTGCAACGGGAATGATTAATGTATGATAATGTGTGTATCTTGTATATTTAATGTATCCTGAAGGACACTGGGTATGGGATAATGTGTATATCTGGTGTCTTCAATATTACACTGTATTAGTAATACCTAATATGCATGTCTCACAGTAACCTGCATGACCTGTAAAGTGTCCTGTGGTTGAATTGATCAATTTTTGATCAATTTAATCTAATATTCACTCTGTGGTCTTGCTACAGAGAGAGTTTCTAAGCCACTGTGCTCTCTTTGGTTGAGCCTGAGCCTGAGCCCTGCAGACGCCCCCCTCCCCCTCTCCCCTCTCCCCTCTCCTGCACCTCCAGTAAGGGCTGTCTGTTACAGACGGACCGTTGGAAACTGTGAGGAGCTATTTCGGTGCCATATGCTCCAAATCAAACGGCTGCTTTCCAGCGTTTCTCTGCGCGTTTCTGTTCTTCTTTTACGACACACATCCGATGTCCAGCCTCCCCTTGCTTTTGGTGGCCCTTCCATGTGTCTGAGGTGCAGACTTGGACGTGCTGTGGGAAGGTGGACGCTGCCTTTGATGAAGGCGACCGGAGCCGTTCACACCTCCACCAATTTACAGAGGAGGTGTTAACGTCTCCGGACAATACCTCCCCCTTTCCCAGCACCTAACAGACGCCACTAATCCGCCTCATGAGCCGAGGGAAGCCCTTACAAGCTGACAACAATCCGTGAAGTTCAAATGTGGATTTGGTTAAAAAGTTTAATACGTTTTTATTCGGCCTTTGAACGCAGCCTCGGAGTTATGCTGCGTTCATCGCGCACAAACGCTTCAAAACGATGAAATGTGGATTGACGAGTTTGGTGGACGGACAGGACTGATAGGCCTTAGCCCATTAATGCTATTAAAGCTTACCTGAGCTAAAGTATACGCAGTTAAATCGATCATATGACTAGAAAGTAAGTTTTACTGCTTACAAATTAGCTAGATTGAAAGTAAACGTATACAAATGGTGTGTACCTGAGAAGATTCAAATAACCATGCTATAATGTCCAAGATAGAAATAAACTGACTTCTTACATGATACAAATATGATAAAACTGGCCTTTTTTTGGTGTATTACTCTATTTAATATTTTACGTAATTAAATACCCGTCATGATTAGCCTGAAAAATCCGTTGGGTTAGCATGGGCTTCAGAAAAAAAATAAATGTGTGTAGTATTTAATTTAAGTGTCGATCATGTCTTTATCACTGGACAATAGCCTGCTGTCAGTGTCCACAAATATATAAAAATATATATTATAGTTTCAGAGTGTTTATATTTCAGCGCAAACCAATCCAGATTCACGTAGAAAGTACGCTAACCCACTGTGCGTAAGAATGGGCCAGTTCAGAGTTTCCGTTGGCGGCTAAGTAACTTTCGTATTCGGAGGTGCCCACATGTGTACAGCCTTACACTGCTCTAACCTAAAACACCCTAAAGCTTTCTAAGTGCACGTAGGAAGCGAAACCCAGGCAGAATAAAGGCTGCTCCGTCCTTCCAGCAGTATGACAGCTCGGGCTGCCAGGTCCGGACTAGCAGCCGGCAGAGGTGTTCGCATTTACACCTTTTAGAGCAGAATACAAAAGACCCCTCCCGAGCAGGACCTTCTCACTTTCAAATAGCCCGAACAGCCCACACAGGCGAGGTGTGCCGGAATAGCCTCCGTGCTACAAGCCTCTGATCATTTTTGTTGAATGTAGTCGTTAAAGTCAATGGCGGCCCGGTTGGGTGCATTTGGTGACGTCTCAGTCACGCTGTTCACAGAGGCGCCTGAAAGCCAAGCGCCGAACCGGCTCTTACGTCACTGCGTTTGAGATGATTCGATATCTGTACTACAAAGCGTTCACACCCTAACCCGTATTACACAATAACCTACATTACACCCTAACCCGTATTACATAATAACCCATATTACACCCTAACCCGTATTACACCCTAACCCATATTACACCCTAACCCGTATTACACAATAACCTACATTACACCCTAACCCGTATTACATAATAACCCATATTACACCCTAACCCGTATTACACCCTAACCCATATTACACCCTAACCCGTATTACACAATAACCTACATTACACCCTAACCCGTATTACACCCTAATCCGTATTACATAATAACCCATATTACACCCTAACCCGTATTACACCCTAACCCATATTACACCCTAACCCATATTACACCCTAACCCATATTACACAATAACCTACATTACACCCTAACCCGTATTACACAATAACCTACATTACACCCTAACCCGTATTACACCCTAACCCGTATTACATTAATAACCCATATTACACCCTAACCCGTATTACACCCTAACCCATATTACACCCTAACCCGTATTACACAATAACCTACATTACACCCTAACCCGTATTACATAATAACCCATATTACACCCTAACCCGTATTACACAATAACCTACATTACACCCTAACCCGTATTACACCCTAACCCGTATTACACAATGACCTACATTACACCCTAACCCGTATTACATAATAACCCATATTACACCCTAACCCATATTACACCCTAACCCGTATTACACAATAACCTACATTACACCCTAACCCGTATTACACCCTAACCCGTATTACATTAATAACCCATATTACACCCTAACCCGTATTACACCCTAACCTATATTACACCCTAACCCATATTACACAATAACCTACATTACACCCTAACCCGTATTACACAATAACCTACATTACACCCTAACCCGTATTACACCCTAACCCGTATTACATTAATAACCCATATTACACCCTAACCCGTATTACACCCTAACCCATATTACACCCTAACCCGTATTACACAATAACCTACATTACACCCTAACCCGTATTACATAATAACCCATATTACACCCTAACCCGTATTACACAATAACCTACATTACACCCTAACCCGTATTACATAATAACCCATATTACACCCTAACCCGTATTACACCCTAACCCATATTACACCCTAACCCGTATTACACAATAACCTACATTACACCCTAACCCGTATTACATAATAACCCATATTACACCCTAACCCGTATTACACCCTAACCCATATTACACCCTAACCCGTATTACACAATAACCTACATTACACCCTAACCCGTATTACACCCTAATCCGTATTACATAATAACCCATATTACACCCTAACCCGTATTACACCCTAACCCATATTACACCCTAACCCATATTACACCCTAACCCATATTACACAATAACCTACATTACACCCTAACCCGTATTACACAATAACCTACATTACACCCTAACCCGTATTACACCCTAACCCGTATTACATTAATAACCCATATTACACCCTAACCCGTATTACACCCTAACCCATATTACACCCTAACCCGTATTACACAATAACCTACATTACACCCTAACCCGTATTACATAATAACCCATATTACACCCTAACCCGTATTACACAATAACCTACATTACACCCTAACCCGTATTACACCCTAACCCGTATTACACAATGACCTACATTACACCCTAACCCGTATTACATAATAACCCATATTACACCCTAACCCATATTACACCCTAACCCGTATTACACAATAACCTACATTACACCCTAACCCGTATTACACCCTAACCCGTATTACATTAATAACCCATATTACACCCTAACCCGTATTACACCCTAACCTATATTACACCCTAACCCATATTACACAATAACCTACATTACACCCTAACCCGTATTACACAATAACCTACATTACACCCTAACCCGTATTACACCCTAACCCGTATTACATTAATAACCCATATTACACCCTAACCCGTATTACACCCTAACCCATATTACACCCTAACCCGTATTACACAATAACCTACATTACACCCTAACCCGTATTACATAATAACCCATATTACACCCTAACCCGTATTACACAATAACCTACATTACACCCTAACCCGTATTACACCCTAACCCGTATTACACAATGACCTACATTACACCCTAACCCGTATTACATAATAACCCATATTACACCCTAACCCATATTACACCCTAACCCGTATTACACAATAACCTACATTACACCCTAACCCGTATTACACCCTAACCCGTATTACACAATGACCTACATTACACCCTAACCCGTATTACACAATAACCTACATTACACCCTAACCCATATTACACAATAACCTACATTACACCCTAACCCGTATAACACTCTAACCCGTATTACACAATAACCTACATTACACCCTAACCCGTATTACACCCTAACCCGTATTACACAATGACCTACATTACACCCTAACCCGTATTACACAATAACCTACATTACACCCTAACCCATATTACACAATAACCTACATTACACCCTAACCCGTATAACACTCTAACCCGTATTACACAATACCCTACATTACACTCTAACCCGTATTACTCTAACCCTTATTACACCCTAACCCGTATTACACCCTAACCCATATTACACCCTAACCCGTATTACACAATAACCTACATTACACCCTAACCTGTATTACACCCTAACCCGTATTACACTCTAATCTGTATTACACTCTAACCTGTATTACACCCTAACCCTTATTACACCCTAACCCGTATTACACCCTAACCTATATTACACCCTAACCCGTATTACACAATAACCTACATTACACCCTAACCCGTATTACACCCTAACCCGTATTACACAATAAACTACATTACACCCTAACCCGTATTACACCCTAACCCGTATTACACAATAACCAACATTACACTCTAAACCTTATTACACCCTAACCCGTATTACACAATGACCTACATTACACCCTAACCCATATTACACAATAAATTACATTACACCCTAACCCGTATTACACTCTAACCTGTATTACACAATAACCTACATTACACCCTAACCCGTATTACACTCTAACCCGTATTACACTCCAACCCGTATTACACCCTAACCCGTATTACACAATAACCAACATTACACCCTAACCCGTATTACACTCTAAACCTTATTACACCCTAACCCGTATTACACAATAACCTACATTACACCCTAACCCGTATTACACTCTAAAATTATTAAACCCTAATCCGTATTAACCAATAACCTACCTTACACCCTAACCCATATTACACTGTAACCCTTATTACACCCTAACCCGTATTACACAATAACCTACATTACACTCTAACCCGTATTACACTGTAACCCGTATTACATGATAACCTACATTACATTGTAACATTATTACACTGTAACCCTAATAATGCTGTTACTGTATTATGCTGTAATCATTATTCTGTAACCACACTGTAACCATTAGGATACTGTAAGCCTTATTACACTTGAACCACACTGTAACTGTTATTATAACATAACTCTTATTATACCATAATACCTCAACCCTTACTATACTGTAACCCCTAAAACATTGTTAACATAGTGGCTACTTTCATATTTTGTTGCAACAAAGTCTTAACAGAAGCTGTTGAAAGACTACAGCAGACTGCTTGACTTTATTTAAGCAATACAGACTGTCCATGACCTTCATGCTGGTCATCAGTAAGCTGTAGCTTGTAGGTAGTCTGCTCCAGCCGTCTGAATTGTGGGTGACTGAGTACTGAATAGAAGCCTTTGTATAGCAACGCTAGCAAGGTCTCTCCTACTTCAGCAGAAGCCTCGCTTAGAGACACACTCATTACCTTGTTACCTTCCATAATACTTCTCAATAAAACAAGAAACCGGTATTCAAACAGTCGAATCATACGCAGAAAGCAGAAGATGTTTGGGTAATTACGGATTTTATTATTGATTATTATTATTAATGAATGAAACAACTGACACTTCACCAATATCTACAGCAACAATGAAATATTTACATTCTCCTCTACAAGAATAAGAACCAGATAAGCACTTCTTAGAAATACCAGTCATAACAGTGTCACCTTAATTTAGCTTATACAAAACTTTTAAATATGCTGATATATATAAAAACAAAATCTTTCTGTGTTATTGGGTGGAAATGCGGTTGCTACACCAAGAAGAGCTTTTTATAACACAAAATAACTGTTACAGATACTTCCCAGCCCCAGCAACAATCTCAGAGGCCAGTACATGTCCAACTGTCCTGGGCTAAGCTTGAACAACAAGGTGCATGCATGTTGAATAACATGCCTGACGAACAGGACCCGGGTCAGAGACAACAGGAAACTTAAGCTAGTGCCCACTGGCTTCTATAAGTGTGTAAAGTTTTCTGTTCTTTTACAAAGTACAGGGAAATGCACTGAAATCATTGTCTGTGGTAACTGACCATACGCTAAAATACGTCAAAAGACACTGGAGTATTCCTTTGAGATGAATAAGTAAATAATAAGCCTAGAGTTTAACTAGTAGTAATGATTGTCCAACAGCGATAGGATTTCACCTTAGTCCTCTTCCAGTTGGCCCCGATGTCTCAATGATTGTGGGTCACTGCTTTGTGAAATTACTCTGTCAAGATCGGAGGTGAGAAACACTGGCCTCCACACTCTGCAAACGGCCTTGTGTTGCAGCGTACACACTCTCCCCCCCTCCCACAGTCCAGTGTAGTTGCAGGGCTACTTCAACTCTCAACTCTACCAAGGCCTCCACATGGACTTGGAGTAGAAGCTGGTGGGCAGGTCTCGCACATCATGATCATCAGGCCCATGGCCACGCTCGCTCTCGGTATCCTCTCCGTCTGAACTCAGATCGTCACTGGATGTCCCAGAAGGTGACAGGGACAGGTCAGACGGGCTTCCACCTCTTTCTCCATCACTACAAGCGATCCCTCTGGGGGACTCGCTGGGCCAGAGGCCGTAGTGGCCGGGCTCGGTCAGCAGATCGGTGAGCATGTCCTGGAAGCGCTGCTCGCCGTTGAGGGGCATGCACTCCAGCAGATGATTCAGCAAGTCGGCCGCCACGGCCGCGTCGATGCCTGGACAGCTGGACACAAACGTGTGGACCTCGTGCATGCACTGGATGTAGCCTGCGGCAAAGCGCTCACTGGCCTCTCGGTTCATGCTGTCAGCTGCTGAGGTACACAAATAAAAACACAGGTCAGAATCTGTCAATACTGGACATCACTGCCAGTCTTCAAATAGCAGCTTTAAATGTATGTTCTGTTAAAATATTTAGTTTCCTTTTAACCCAAAAGTAGCCAAGACATGTTTGAGGGTCTGACATTATAGCTTCTTATCACATGTAGAAAAGACTAAGGAGGTCTAAGGACTTTTGTTAGGCTTCTATTATATTAGTCCTGTAGATACTAGTGTACAGTTAAGGACACTAGCTAAAGAAACCAGTATCTTGACTGAATGGCTCTAGTCCATGTGGGATAAGAGTGGAAACTTTACTTTAATGACATTGAAAAGGGTTGTTTCTCCATGTTTCCGTTAGCTCACCTTTAGCTCTGTTTTGTAGGATACTTTCTACACGTTTCACAGTCATCTCCAGCACCTCGGCGTTCTCCATCTTGGTTTGTGCCTGAGGATGACAGAAAACACACGTTAGGGCCATCCGTTTTTTTTATGTAGTAGTAGTGCAATAAGTTACAGTCGTGTTTTGTCAGAACCACCAAAAGTTGAGGCGGAGTGGCTGAAGTCAGTGTCCGAGTCACTTACGTCCGAGTCTGCTAGCAGTAGCCTCAGCTCCTGTAAACTTTCGTTGATGCGGGCTCGCCGCTTCTTCTCCACCAGCGGCTTTCTCGTCTGCGCACAGAGGAACAGGAAAAACACCGCTGAGTACAGTAGAGGCCCGCAAACCCAGCAGTTACTGAGGAGAGATGCGGTATGAAGTAAGTTCCTCACCTTTCTGTCTCCTCTGATGGCGTAGCAGTCATCCTCACTTCTGCCCGGTCCACTCCTGCCGTTGCGAGAGGCCGGGGCCATGTTTGCTGTGCTCCACAAGCAGTGAAAAAGAGTCTCCTCAAAGCGCCGTTAGAGCTCCTCTCAATGGGGCAGATGGTCGGCGAGCCCAGGCTGGAACAAAAGGGATCTCCAAATACACGGCGCTAACGAGCGAGGCGTGTATTGTACGCAGAGGGAGAGTGAGTGAGGGGCATTTATGGGCTCTGATTTACATGTGAATGAGGAGCGGGGCGCTGTGCGGACAGGTGACGGAGGACTCCGGGGAGCAGCGGCCAATCAGCAGCCGCGCCTTTGTCTGGCCTTTGTAAACCAACCCGCCCTGAGCAGAGCTCGCTGCTGCCTGTCCCACAGCAGCACTGTACTATACCCTCACTCACAGCAGTTAGACAGAGTAGACTAAACAACACTGCCCCTGTTACTGTTACCAGTTTTTAGACTGTACTACTGGAATAATCCAGACAACAGAAACTGTGGATGCACTGACATGTGCATCCAAATGTCCTATAGCTTACTGTGTTTTATTGTTTTCCTCCATGTGGTTCGCTTATGTTGTCTGTTTGGGCTTTTTGCACCATAACCAGTCATAATTCATTTTTACATGAGCATTATCATCAGTTTACCCTGGATAATTAACAGGACTGCTCTGTGTGCACTGAAAAGCATGTAAACTTGCCGTATAATTTTACTGAACAAATAAAAAGTTCACAGAATAACAAGGAAGTATTACATGCTTAATGTGACTATAATTACTGACTATAAAACATCAGGGTAATGTTCACTGAATGTAATACCTACTGATTACTGACTATAAAACATCAGGGTAATGTTCACTGAATGTAATACCTACTGTTTACTGACTATAAAACATCAGGGTAATGTTCACTGAATGTAATACCTACTGTTTACTGACTATAAAACATCAGGGTAATGTTCACTGAATGTAATAACTACTGTTTACTGACTATAAAACATCAGGGTAATGTTCACTGAATGTAATACCTACTGTTTACTGACTATAAAACATCAGGGCAATGTTCACTTAATGTAATACCTACTGTTTACTGACTATAAAACATCAGGGTAATGTTCACTGAATGTAATACCTACTGTTTACTGACTATAAAACATCAGAGTAATGTTCACTGAATGTAATACCTACTGATTACTGACTATAAAACATCAGGGTAATGTTCACTGAATGTAATACCTACTGATTACTGACTATAAAACATCAGGGTAATGTTCACTGAATGTAATACCTACTGTTTACTGACTATAAAACATCAGGGTAATGTTCACTGAATGTAATACCTACTGTTTACTGACTATAAAACATCAGGGTAATGTTCACTGAATGTAATACCTACTGTTTACTGACTATAAAACATCAGGGCAATGTTCACTTAATGTAATACCTACTGTTTACTGACTATAAAACATCAGGGTAATGTTCACTGAATGTAATACCTACTGATTACTGACTATAAAACATCAGGGTAATGTTCACTGAATGTAATACCTACTGATTACTGACTATAAAACATCAGGGTAATGTTCACTGAATGTAATACCTACTGATTACTGACTATAAAACATCAGGGTAATGTTCACTGAATGTAATACCTACTGATTACTGACTATAAAACATCAGGGCAATGTTCACTGAATGTAATACCTACTGATTACTGACTATAAAACATCAGGGTAATGTTCACTGAATGTAATACCTACTGTTTACTGACTATAAAACATCAGGGTAATGTTCACTGAATGTAATACCTACTGATAACTGACTATAAAACATCAGGGTAATGTTCACTGAATGTAATACCTACTGATTACTGACTATAAAACATCAGAGTAATGTTCACTTAATGTTAAACCTACTGATTACTGACTATAAAACATCAGGGTAATGTTCACTTAATGTAATACCTACTGTTTACTGACTATAAAACATCAGGGTAATGTTCACTGAATGTAATACCTACTGTTTACTGACTATAAAACATCAGGGTAATGTTCACTGAATGTAATACCTACTGATTACTGACTAAAACATCAGGGTAATGTTCACTGAATGTAATACCTACTGTTTACTGACTATAAAACATCAGGGTAATGTTCACTGAATGTAATACCTACTGTTTACTGACTATAAAACATCAGGGTAATGTTCACTGAATGTAATACCTACTGTTTACTGACTATAAAACATCAGGGTAATGTTCACTTAATGCAATACCTACTGTTTACTGACTATAAAACATCAGAGTAATGTTCACTTAATGTAATACCTACTGTTTACTGACTATAAAACATCAGAGTAATGTTCACTTAATGTAATACCTACTGTTTACTGACTATAAAACATCAGGGTAATGTTCACTTAATGTAATACCTACTGTTTACTGACTATAAAACATCAGGGTAATGTTCACTGAATGTAATACCTACTGTTTACTGACTATAAAACATCAGTCAGTACCTACTGTTTACTGACTATAAAACATCAGAGTAATGTTCACTTAATGTAATACCTACTGTTTACTGACTATAAAACATCAGGGTAATGTTCACTTAATGTAATACCTACTGTTTACTGTCTATAAAACATCAGGGTAATGTTCACTTAATGTAATACCTACTGTTTACTGACTGTAAAACATCAGAGTAATGTTCACTGAATGTAATACCTACTGTTTACTGACTATAAAACATCAGGGTAATGTTCACTTAATGTAATACCTACTGTTTACTGACTATAAAACATTAGGGTAATGTTTACTGACTATAATGCCTCAGGGTAATGTTCTCTGAATGTAATATCTACTGTTTACTCACTATAATGCCTCAATGTAATGTTTACTGATTATAATAAATCAGGGCAATGTTTGCTAACTGTTAGACTGCAGCGAACAGTGAGGACTGCTGAGAGAATCATCAGCGATTCTCTGCCCTCCATTCAGGACTTGTTCAGCTCAAGAACCAGAAAACGGCAGAGAAAATCCTTACAGACTCCTCGCACCCTGGTCACCACCTCTTTCAGCTGCTCCCGTCTGGCAGATGCTACAGAACTATGTTCACTAAGACTGTCAGACACAAGAACAGTTTTTACCTTCAGGCCATCACCTTCATCAACAGCTGATCACCATCATCAGCTACAGGCCATAGATACTACTGATAAACTCTTATCTCTCTTATCCTACAGTTACTGCATTACTGCACCATTACTCATATCACACGTTTACACTGCTGTGATTACACAATATTTTATCTGTATAGTGTTGCATACTGCTAGTCTGTGTATACTCTGCATACTTTGTTTTCTGTATATTGTGTATTGTCTGTAAATTATATGTAGCTGTATATTGTTTAACACTGGAGAGACACTAACAGCTGGAACAAATTCCTTGTGTGTGTGAACATACTTGGCCAATAAATCTGATTCTGATTCTGTTTACTGACCTCAGAAGAGGTCTGAGTTAGGCTTACAAAACCATAATAATAATAATAATTATTAGTATTGTTGTTGTTAATAATAATAATAATTGTTGTTGTTATTATTGTTAATAATAATAATAATAATAATAATAATAATAATGATCATCATAATAAAATGCAGAATAGCCATTTTATGTTATGAAAACATTTTTTTTATGTATATTAGATTTTAAATAAATAAATTTCAAATTTATCTAAATTTATCGTTACAATATTTTTTAAGTGTCTGACGACATTGTGCTTTTAAGACAAATGAGCTCTGTTCTGATTGGCTGTCCTTTATTGTGCCTTATTTAAAAACTGGCCCAGTATGAATCAGTCTAGCCCAGTAATCATAAATTTGGCGTGGATGGGCGGAGCTAAACTGGTGAAGGCTGAACGGCAGATTACCTCAAAATGTTCTTGTGGCTGAACGCAATCAAATCCTTACAGCAATCGGCAAATATGTAGTGTATAGCCTTCCAAGTACAGTAAATGCTGTTACTGCAGCAGAGGGGAAATACACTTCTTATTAACACCCTCGATTTATGAAAAAACAAAACACGGAACGACCACATATTAATTATACTTATTAATAACATTTTAATATTTTATATTTTTATGATATTTATAGCTTGGTTTTCATTAGTTTACACAGACAAAAGCTTTCCCTGGACCTGTCAGAACAGCACAGCATTGGCAAAGTCCGTTCACAGCCAGATTTACTGATCACATTTCGCAGGTATTTCTCAGCTAACCTTATTAAGACCCATCACCAGCATTTACAGTAATATTAATTAATACCATTAATTAATACCATGAAACAGGCTGTTTGAAAGTGTGTACTCTAATAATGTGGATCGTTAAAATAAGGAAGGCTTTAAATGAAATCTCCTAAAATTAAGTAATTAAAATGAAATGAATGTAGACTCATGATTTCCTATCTTAAGTCGTTGTTGACAAGCAACCTCAGAAGTTAAAACGCATGTAACCGCCAAAAATGCAGAGAAATCTGATGGTCATCTCTAACTCTGTAACTGTAACTGTAATACCAACCCAGGCTTGACGCCTTGTACCTTATCCAGAGTGTGTTTCTGATCCTGGTTAAGCGCGCCCCCTGCTGGTGCCTTTTTTATTTGCAGCATTGGTCAACAGCATCCCTCTGTATTACATGCTTCACTTCAGCATTATGCTGTTTTCTGACTATAATATCTACTGTCTACTGACTGTGATACCTCAGGGTAATGTTTACTAAATATAATACCTCAGGGTTATGTTTACTGAATGTAATATCTATTGTATACTGACTCTAATGTCTCAGGGTAATGTTTACTGAATGTAATATCTATTGTATAATGACTCTAATGTCTCAGGGTAATGTTTACTGAATGTAATATATACTGTTTACTGACTGTAATGTTTTAAGGTAATGTTTACTGAATGTAATATCTATTGTATACTGACTATAATGTCTCAGGGTAATGTTTACAGAATGTAATATATACTGTTTACTGACTGTAATGTTTTAAGGTAATGTTTACTGAATGTAATATCTATTGTATACTGACTATAATGTCTCAGGGTAATGTTTACAGAATGTAATATATACTGTTTACTGACTGTAATGTTTTAAGGTAATGTTTACTGAATGTAATATGTACTGTAAATGACTATAATGGGTTATGTTTACTGAATGTTATATCTACTGTAAATGACTATAATGCCTTGGGGTTATGTTTACTGAATGTAATATCTATTGTATACTGACTCTAATGTCTCAGGGTAATGTTTACTGAATGTAATATCTATTGTATACTGACTCTAATGTCTCAGGGTAATGTTTACTGAATGTAATATCTATTGTATACTGACTCTAATGTCTCAGGGTAATGTTTACTGAATGTAATATCTATTGTATACTG